>NW_026089622.1:1315710-1335844 GCF_024586455.1 Bactrocera neohumeralis | reverse complement strand
TAGTGATTAATACATATTTGTTTTTTGAAGTGGTACATATATTTTTGCACCCAGTTGTCTTGTAAAGTGTAAAGGTGTTAATGAAGAATACTTTAAAAAATTTAGCACATTTTAATGATTAATATTTGTTTTTTAAAGTTATAAGTTTATATTTGATCACTATTTCGGTTATAAGTTAACAATAGACCCGGAGGTCAACGTATTCGGTACGTGGGGGATAGAGCAGTTGTTTTCGGAATTTTACAACTTTTGGTCACTAGGTTAGGTTAGGTTAAATGGCTGTTCAAAGAAAACACGTAGATTCCTATATGTAGTCCTTCGTGAAGCCATAGAAAAGAAAAACTTCAGTGTTCGAAGTTATAAATTAGCAATACGCTTTGTAAAAATACAAATTTGCACAGGCGTTTAATCTCCACTCGCGCTAATTCCGTTGGATGTTTGAAGGTATGCGCTCCCATGTGTTTAAGTCTTGACCTCACAAACCCGAAACAGTCAAGAAGGCAGTGTTGAGTGGTTTCCACCTCATCTTCTTCCTTGCAGCTTCCGCAGATGGCGTCTGATAAGATTCTCAACCTTAGAGCATAGACGCCAATAAGGCAATGGCAACTAGGAAGAGGCTAGCCTAACTGAAGGCAAAGACATCACTATGCCTCATGTGATCGATCTTGGGCTTTTGCGGCAGCGTATGTGCCGATAGTGGTCCAGCGCTGGCCAAGATTCCGTGAAACCCAGCTATTTAGTAGTATAACAGAAGAAGATACGGGAGCACCGAGCAGCTTCCATTATTCTACCCATTTCCTGCGATTCCCCTATGGTCTGGCACTCATACCAGTCTAATCACAAAGACACCCGATGGTATTGATAGCAAGGTTATGCACTCCTCCACCAACCCTGAATGCACTGTTAATGAGTTGAAGGTTAGTATCGCCGCTCTGCTATCTGAGTGAATGGTCACTTCTCCGAAGGAAGCTGCACTCCGTAAATAAGCTCGCTTACACACACACAACTCCTCGTCAGTATATGGGCAGAGAAGTAGCCGCCAGACTCCATGATCCAAATGATCCGGTAAGAAATCAAAGTGTGTGTTCTTAAAAGAACCCAGATTCTCTGCGTCTGATAGTAACTTTCGCAGCCATATACTTTCCGACGATGTCTACAAGCACTAGGTGCAGGATGGCGTTAAGTGCTGTTCTTGGAATGAACCTTACTGCACCACACATGCTGACGAGCGCCGCCACTTGAACGCTCTTTTCTTTGCACGTATGGCTTTGGCCTGGAGCTCTCTACCACATAAAGACTCCATAGAACATAATGGGCTTGATTACGGTATCGTAGAGCCAGAGAACCACTTTCAGTGAGAGACCCCAACTTTTGCCAATAACTCTTCTACTCGATATTCGGTTTCCATGAAAGCCTCCTGCCCAGGATGAACAGTAGATTTTGAATTGTATCCACCGATTACACACGGATGTCTCCACTTTTCGGCAGGGGTGCCACCGGGATCTTTTAACACCTCGGTTTTACTTGAGTACACGGTACTCAGAAACCTTTCCTTTAGACCATAAGTGTTGTATCGTCTGCATTGGCAATCACCCGGCAGCCACGATTCTCAAGATATTAAGCAGCCTGAATCCATAGAGAAGGACAGAGAACTACACCTTGCTAGGTTCCCCTACTCACATTTCGTCGAGCGTGTGCGTTGCCTTTTTCCGTGTTAATCACTCTGTCGCACAGAATATTGAGAATGAAGTGTTTGAAGTTTTATTCAACCCCAACACCCTCCAGAGCAGTAACGACTGCTTCTGGCACTGACTTGCTTTTACAATAAGTATGTTACGCTGCTGATCGATAGTTCTTAGTAAAAACGAGGAAAGGGGAGCCCCTACCAGCCTTCGGGATGAACGTAACTCTGACTCGTTTCCAGGCTACCGGAACACACAGACAGGTGCCAACCAGCTGCGTGACACCTTAATAGCTTGCTGCAGCTCCGCTGGTATGATGCCATCCGGTCCCTGGGACTTGAAAGGCTTAAACCAATAGATCGCCTAGGTCAAGTGCCGTTCAACCAGCAAATGCAGGCAATCATCCTGCAGGCCGAGAGGTATCCCCCAGAGAACGTATTGCTCGGGAAATGACCATCAAGGAGTATCCCCAGTGTATCTTCACTACTTAGAGCCCATATCCCATTTGCGTCCTTAAGATAACCCGGGGAAACGGGGATCCTTGCGCGAATACGTCTGAACCTAGAGATCATGACAACCCTCTTCCTTTTATTCTTAACTCCGCATGGGAGAATTTGTCAGAGCCTTTTCCGCTACACTTCCCAGTTTATATTCCTAGGATTTCTAATAGATTTTCTTGGCGGACATTCTCCAACTAGACTGAACCCGATATACATACCAATGATCAGAGAAGGAGTCAGGTTGAGGTCACGAATCTCCACGCTGCCTGCCGTCAGCAATCTACAAGACTTTCCAGTATTACAAATAAACATGTTTTCGCTAACAATGAAATAAAAGAGTGACTCACCTCTCTTATTAGTGTCCGAGCTGCCCCAAATTAAATGCCAGGAATTTCCGTTGGAACCAATGATGACGCGATATTTCAGCCAAGGTCTTTCTAAACAATAAGGGAGGTGGTTACACCTCATCGCCTTGCGCCATGTACAAGGTGCGTAAACAGACTTTAAGAAAAAAAACAGAACAACTGGGTTTTTCGGCAAAATCACTTTATTTGATTCAAAGTAGTCTCCTTCTGCTTCAATACAGTTTCTTGCACGTTCCAAAAGCATGTCGAACGAATGTTTTAGCTTGTTGGCCGGTATGGCCGCCAGTATGCCAGTGCAAGCCTTTTGAATAGTCTTTACTTCTGCATAACGCTTTCCTTTCATGGGCAAATGCATTTTTCTGAAAAGGAAGAAGCTGCACGGTGCCATATCAGGTGAATACGGGGAGTGGTTAATGATTAAAATGTGATTTTTAGTCAAATAATCGGTCACAGCCGTAGACAGATGAGACGGCGCATTATCGTGCAACAAACGCCAACTTTCATCTTCGCGATATTCGGGCCAAACTCGTCGAATACAGCGCACCAAACGCTTCAAAACTCCAAGGTATAATACCGCATTAACGTTTTGGCCGGGGGAACAAATTTTTTGTGGACAATACCCTTGGAATCATAAAAACAAACCAGCATTGTCTTCACTTTTGACTTCTCCATGCCCAATTTTTTTGGTTTCGACTCGTCCGGTGCCTTCCATTCAGCGCTCTGGCGTTTCATTCCTAGATCATATTGGAAACACCACGTTTCGTCACCAGTCACAATATTGTGAAAGAAGGTTTTGTCCTTTTTGACCTTTTTGACCTCTTTAATGATGTCCTTCGAATGTTGAATTCAGAGCAATTTTTGACCGTCAGTCAGTTTGTGCGGAACAAACTATGCACACACCTTTCGATAGCCCAGTTAAGTCAAAATGCGATAAATCGATGTTTTGGTGATGATGATGTTCAATTCCATTTCCATGAATTTCAATGATGATTTCGTCTGATCTTTGATGAATTCACGTACAGTTTCGATGGAATTTCCGGTGTTCACGCATTTTGGTTGGTCCACATGTTGATCCTCATTTATGTCCTCACGACCACTTTGAAAACGTTGAAACCAGCGTTTGAAAAACTACGCTACTCTCGTAGCATTTCATTTTACTCTTGCTACCGCTCTCACTTTGTCGGAAGCCGCAGCATAGCCTTAGCATAACAATGTAAAGTATGTGCTCTACTCTGCTCCGAGTTTTGTTAGGTAAAAAACTATAGGTGGAGCGGGAGCAAAAAATTAAATTCTGCGCTATGCTCTGGCGTAGCGGTAGCAAAAAATTGGGAGCGGTAGCACAGCAGAGCAAATGAAAATTTTCATGTGCTACAGCTCCCGAATGTGTTTGTTGTTTTTTTTTTTCTTTTTTGCTATTTTCTGTCATTTACAAGTATGGTACAGGTTGGTATATAAAAGAAAGTCGTTTATAACTCAAGAACGGCTGAACCGATTTGGCTTAAAATTGGTGGGGAGGTAGTTTAGAAGCAGGGTAAGGACATAGGATACATTTTATCTCTTTATGTTAAAATTCAATACAGCTCATAAATACAAAAATTATATTTCAAATCATAAGCATTTGTTCAAAATTTATGTAAGAATCATTTGAAAATTTTAGTAATTCAAAAGTAGAAGGAAATAAGTAAAAATTTTCATTTCCAAGCATGCTTAGTATATGGGTTATACTGATTTTGCTTCTTAACCAGGTAGTTTTTTTTTTTAAGACGAGCCCGTCCGATATATTTAATATCACAACAAAAAATGACATTGGAATTTTCATCGTCAAGGTACTGCGGATACTTTGCTAGACTATTGGTCAAGGACGCAAATGCATTCATAACAAACCAAACGCGATATCTAACGTTAAGATAAAGCGGAATAATTGGAGTGTTGATAAAAAGGTTTATTATAATTTTAGATATACAGAAATCTTTTCGATTCTTTGCAATATACATTGAAGTATGTATATGCGTACAATTTCAAACTGATTCTTCCTAAAAAATTATAAAATTACTAAATATTGGGAATGGTAGAATAGAACTGCAAATACACAGTGCAATGGATTAACACATTCGGGTAAATTGCGCGAATTCATGTTTCATGTTTCCTTCAACAAAACAATTGCGGGAATTCCCGCGCTATATTCCCGCAATTTCTTCCGCACATATAAAAATGCCATAAAATACCTCTGATCTGTAGGAATTTAAAGATAAAAATCAGGATTGTAGTGTATTTTCTATGGAAAATTTTTACATGCCTCGGGCCAGTTCTTAATGTAAATATTTAGGGCTAAAATTTTCAGGGAATTTTTTTTTGGGGTATTTCCAAGGAAATTTCGTGACGGGACTGAAAAAATTAATAGTTCAAAAAAAAAACACTCTAATGTATATAAAAAGGGGGAAAGTATATGTACATTAGGGTGATTCAAAAAAAAATTTTTTTTTTTTTCAATTGGTACTCGCAAAAATAGGTTCCTAGACACCTCTAAGAAAGCCTCTCCAAATATGAGTTTTTAATTGTAACGGGAAGGTCCTCCGCCTAACGGTTTTCTATTTTTTCTTATTATCAGATAGAAAAATTTATATCTCGCTTCCAACTACTTGAAAAAATATCTTGTTAATTAGGTTTTGTAGGAAATTGAATGCTCTAAAATATGGTCTCTTATGATTTTTTCGTAAACCCAATCGTTTAAAAGATATTAACAGTTAAAGTTTGATTATTTTTGAGAAAATTTTTTATTTCTTATTAATTTTAAAACTCAATAAAAAAAAATTATTATGAATAGATTTTTGGAGAGGTATTCTTAGAGGTGTCTAGGAACCTATTTTTCAGAGTATCAAACGAAAAAAAAAAATTTTTTTTTTTGATCCACCTTAATATGCATTGATGTTTGACGATGAATATCTCGTAAACGCCTTAACTTAATCGAAAAATCATAGTAGACCATTTTTATAGAGCAGTAAATTTCCTACAAAACTATGTGTTTTATCATTCATAATAATTTTTTTTCATTGAGTTATAAAATTAATAAGAAATAAAGAATTTTTCCAAAAATAGTCAAATTTCAACCGTTAATATCTTTTAAACGGTTGGGTTTACGAAAAATTATGAGAGACCATATTTTAGAGCATTCAATTTCCTACAAAACCTAATTAACAAGATATTTTTTCAAGTAGTTGGAAGCGAGATATAAATTTTTCTATCTGATAATAAGAAAAAATAGAAAACCGTTAGGCGGAGGACCTTCCCGTTACAATTAAAAACTCATATTTGGAGAGGCTTTCTTAGAGGTGTCTAGGAACCTATTTTTGCGAGTACCAATTGAAAAAAAAAAAAAATTTTTTTTTGAATCACCCTAATGTACATAGTTAAAATTAATTTCGAAAATTCATAGTAATTGAATATTGTAATACATTTGGAATAGATGATGTTTTTGGTAATATAAAATTGGTAAATATTTTACATAATAAAAAAAAAAATTATAATTTATTCAATTATTATCTAATTCACTTTATTAATATATTTCTTAAAATATTTGATTTTAGATTTATAAAGGCACTTGACGCAAAAAGTGCCAAAATGATTTGCATAACATTGTTTTGTTTGAATTATTCAATTAATTCAAATATTATGCCAGAAAATAGCAAAAAAGAAAAAAAAAAACAACAAACACATTCGGGAGCTGTAGAATTTTTTGCTACCGCTACGCCAGAGCATAACGCAGAATTTAATTTTTTGCTCCCGCTCCAGCTATAGTTTTTTACCTAACAAAACTCGGAGCAGAGTAGAGCACATACTTTACATTGTTATGCTAAGGCTATGCTGCGGCTCCCGACAAAGTGAGAGCGGTAGCGATAGCATAGCAATAATTTTATAAATTTTGCTGCTACGGAGTAGTAAATGAGAATCCTGGTTGAAACCACTCGTGCACTCTACTACGGGGTAAGCAATCATCGCCATAAACTTCTTTAATCAATTGAAACGTTTTGGTAAAAGTTTTACCAATTTTAACACAAAATTTAACGTTGGCTCTTTGTTTGAAGCTCATTTTCGCAAGGATATCACAAATAAACTGACACTCAAGACGCAATAACTTCACTTCCAATCTGTGAAAGGTCATGAAATTCAGATTCAAAAAGTCCTGTT
Source organism: Bactrocera neohumeralis (assembly GCF_024586455.1). Classification (NCBI taxonomy): domain Eukaryota; kingdom Metazoa; phylum Arthropoda; class Insecta; order Diptera; family Tephritidae; genus Bactrocera; species Bactrocera neohumeralis. The sequence goes on along the minus strand of NW_026089622.1, from coordinate 1,329,112 downwards.
TTGTCCTTTGGAACGCATCTTGTATGCAGAAATTAAATATCCTACGTGGAACAACAGTTTTGCCGTCACTACATCGGCGTTGCTGAAATTGGGTAAAATAAATGCCGTTAATTCATTTCGGAACATCATACAGGTGCTAGTTCTACCTGCATCAATCGCACGTAGCGAGTACACTTAGCTTTGCCTTTTACATACTTTGTGATTAAATGTAAAGTGACAAAATCACCTTTGTAAATTAAACGCATTTAAAAAAAATAAAAAAAAACATTTTTCTTTATCCCGATTAAACATGGTCCTTCGAGCCTTACCGATAGGCACCTTCGGATTACAAATAAGAACAAATTAAAATTATTAAGAATAACAATATTGAATTGTGTGTTAAAACAATTGTGGTGACAAAAACTAAAAGACAACAAAGTGCAGTGGAAAAAGAAAAAAAAGAAAAATATAAACATATGTACTTACATACATACATATATAACGAACAAAAAAAGCAGCGACCCAAACAAACAAAAAAAAAAAACAAGTGACAATATAAAAAAAAAAGGAATAGACAAAGTGCAGTGACACAAACAAAAAAAAAAAACAATCAAACCAAAAGAGCCTAGTGAGCTGAAATTAACTAAAGTGTAGCGGCTCTCAAAATATGTGCATACACAAAGAACATACATAGTACATATGTACATATAAAACACATATAATTCTAAAGAGTGCAGAAAAATAAAAACATATTTTCCAAGGAAGATATTTAAATTTCGTGCCAAAAACAGAAAATACAAACGGTTTAAAAATCTAAACCATCAACCGGGCGCGAAAACCAAACACAAAATAGAAATAAATACAAATTAAACGGGCGCGAAATTAAAACAAGCTAAAATAAACAAAAAACAAACACACTAAAACCAGGGACAGTCAACTGGCAGCGGAGGATAAGGGATTAGCGTCAAAAGCCCAAATACCCCCAGACACACTCGCACATAAGTAGATATATTATCCCCTCAAAAACTCTTGATGAAGGATAAAGTGAGTTGTATCGTTTGCTTTTCATTTATTTCATAATGCATTTATGTAGGTTAAAGATTGCAGTTTTTTAGCACAAAAACTGTAATAATAATTAAAAAAGAAAAACAAAACGGCTTTAAAAATTTTACATACCAAACTGTTTTAAGTTACGGCTTTATTTTGCGATTTTTGCCTTCTATATTTACCTATGTGTTTTAAAACACATTTATTTAAAATACATAAAGATTAGTACAAATTCAAGTATTTATTTGTAATACCTTTTGACAATACCCCTTATGCTTAATTAAGCAAGCGGCAGGAGTGAGTCTTAAAAAGTAATCTAAGGCAAATAGAAAATATAACACGAAAAGAGAGCAAATAAATTAATCACACATAAATTTAATACATATACCATATATTATTATACCTACATATTGCGAAATATATTTACAAAGTGCATATTTACATATAAACGAGTGCACCTTTTTTTCAATTCCTTTTTCGCGCTCTCTCCCCAGAGCGAAGATAAAAGTGTAAACACAATGGCTACGACAGACTGCAAACTACATCTGTCAAATATTAAAATACACACGTTCTTATGGGCAGTGTTATTTTGACAGCTGCACGACTACACGACTGCAGGCCGATAGTTGTCGTTCTCGCTAACTTCAATATCCTCCTATTTTTGCCAACGACAGTACGACGACAGTAGAGTTGACAGTAGAATGGAAGATAGAAAGAGGAGGTAGAGTGGTGATGCCACTAATTTGTAAAATGTAAAATTATTCACAGCTCTAACAAACTTTATGTTATTTTACAAATAAAAGCATAAAATAGCTATATTATAGCTCTATTATATCATTTGTAATAACAAGTGATAATTTAAAGCAAAAATATTTACCTATTTACTTATTTTTTGCATACAATATTTCACTTTGAACAAAATATTAAAATTTCATTGAAGTGAAAGGTATTAGTATGGCCACAACGAAATTGTGTACACACAAAATGGACAACTGCGTTCTTTTGTGTACATGCCGGCCATTGTGTTGTTGTTGCTTCTCAAAATGTACATGTAGTAAGATGAACAACGACGTTTTCAGTTCACTGTCGTGCCGCTGCAGTATGTCGTAGCCATTGTGTTTACACTTTAAAACAAGCAGAATTGTGCACAAAATGCGATCTGATCTCTCTAACGGCTCTCAATTGCACAAAAACAAGTACATACAAGCCAAGTATTAGGGTGTGCCTATATACTGACATATATTAATTAAAAAAATATACAAAAAATGGTTAATGACACAAATCAAAATACACCTGGAGCTACACGTTCAAAACAGGTTGCTAGATTTATATCAGAAAGTGACAGTTTAACAAGATACTGCACAAGATTTGCCTCTTCACCGATTCACGAAAACTCGGAATCGTTATTAGAAGTAAAAGGCCAAAATCTGAAAAATTTTTGGACTCGCTTCCAAACGGCTCATGACGCCATTGTAGATTCGCACGATTCAGATCTACCACAAAATTTTAAATTATCTGCTACCGCAATATACGAAAACTGCTTAGACCAATATGAAGAAACGAAAGCTATGATCTCCGATCAATTAAAGCTAATAAAAGCAATTGCACCTACTCCCCACAGTAGAGTAGAGCTGCCACAAATGCAACAATATCAAGATGCAAGTTCAGGCATCCAACTCGAGGTGCCCGCATGTGACACAGAAACATTTTACGGAGGTTATGAAGAATGGCCGTCCTTCCGGGACATGTTCACGGCCGTGTACATAAACCATCCTCAATTATCACAAGCGCAAAAATTGTATCACCTCAGATACAAAACAAAAGGTTAAGCAGGCGTCATAGTAAAACAGTTCGCTCTTAATGGCTCTTAATGACGATAATTTCAATTTGGCTTGGGAAGCTCTAAAAGCTAGATACGAAAACGACAGAATACTGGTCGATAAGCAAGTAACGACACTAACGAACTTGCCAAAAATTAAGAAAGAAACAAGTGTAGAATTCATCAAACTAGAATCCACTGTTTCTAATTGTTTGTCGGTTCTATCGATACTGAATATCCCCACAGACAGCTGGGACCCTATTCTGGTAAACATATGCACCGCAGCATTACCAGAAAACTCGTTACTTCTATGGGAGCAATCGCTCTCATCACGAAAAAAGTGCCCAACGTGGCAACAAATGAAAGATTTTCTCACCACCCAATATGAAATTGCGGAAAGGTTAGAAGAAAAAATAATCAAAAGTAAGAACACTAAATACGACCAAAATAGAAGCTTAAATAGACCCCTAGCTAGAAGCAATAAAAATTTAAACAAAAGCTTTAACAACACGCAAACGTTCACATCAGAACAAAGAAAACAAACGTCATGCGAACTATGTAAAAGAGGGCATAAACTAAAAACTTGCGAAAAGTTTAAAAAATTAAACATTAACGAAAGGAACAACTTTGTCAGATCAAAAAGACTCTGTACAAACTGCTTGTCCCATACACATAATCTTAAAAATTGCAAAAGCAAATTTAACTGCTTATATTGTCATAAAAGACATCATACCATGCTTCATTACAGCACATATCCCATCGCACCTCAAAGGAGCGCATATACAAAAAGAACCACGGGTTTAATTACAAAAGCAAATCCCGAAAGCCAAAATATTAAAAATTGCCAAGAGACACCATGCTGTTCAAAGGCACAAAAATCTCAAACGCTGCACAGCGAAACACAAAATGGACTAGTTACAGAACTGGTCACCACCATACCAACTCAAGTTGAGTATAATAATAAAAACAAATACCTTAATTCACAATTAAGTGAAATGCAAACGTTAAGAAAACTTCCAATAACTAACAAAACTATAAAAGATCAGTATTGTGAGCACTTCTCTAAAGCCACAACTACTCGATCAAAAAATGGCCGGTACGTTGTACGACCACCACTAGAGCCAAAATTTTCTAATCCACAAATTGGTATTAAAAACAAAGTTAAAGTTACTTCTGACAGTCCCTATATCAAAAGAACATACAACTTTTCGGCCCCGCAGGATGGCTTTCGCCAGAAATGAAAAAAAAAAAAAAAAAAATCTGAACAAATCCTAAAGCGTTGGCGGGCTACTACTTGCCAAATTAATGTATACGTACTCAAACACAATATGTAACAAAATTATCCCAAAGGGATAGAGAATCGACATTCTCATAAATATTGCTTAATAAGTAGTTTCCCTAAATTCTAAAATAGATAAATAAAAAAAAAACTAACCAAAGCCGAGATCGCTCTTATCGTCCCTACATAAGCGCTCCTCATAAGGGTAGTTGGTGAGAATCTGATGTAAAGCATGAACATCCCACTTAAAAAATTATAATATAAATCAAGCCGTTCTCCATTCACGGCCACTCTCATAAGATCCCTCTAATTTCATAGTCCCAACTCGGGGTAAGGAGTACCCATTCTGGCCATATCTGAGCCAGGCGTGGAGTTACTATCCTTTATAAGCACATTATAACACAGAAAAGGCTACTAATAAATAGCTAGTTTTACCAAGCCGATGGTAAAGAAATTTTAAATAAAAGCACAAATAATAAACCGATCAAAGAAACAACCGCAAATATAATAACTATGAAAATCCGTAAAATATAGTTTCTTATTTGTACGCACGTAAAAGCATAAGTTTGTTTAAAACCAAAGCCGTTTTCAACATTTATAAAATGTCCTGCGCCCTCGGCGACTCTACCAGCAGTACGCCGAAATACAGGCAACATCATATACGTAATACTAGGCAAAATATTCGCCTAGGTGGCCCAGGATGTTTAAATGAGTTAAGCCTCTACCCACTCTACCCGGGAAAAACTGGCACACCCTAGCTAGACGCAACACCAATACACCACACCTGGAGTCATATTGGATTTCACCACAGCAAATGTCAAAAGGATCGGATCATCACTATTATTTAAGACACATTCGCTTCGACACTACGCCGCGTCAACACCTTCCGAATATTTTACCTCGATCGGATGAATCTTGCGCGCTGCGTTCAGCATTTGATTCAACCGAGATCCTACACGTCTTTTTCGCATCTCGTCTCTCCTCGCCGTGGAATTTCAATTCGCACATTCGCACGTAAAGAGTACATAGCTTTGCCTTTTACATACTTTGTGATTAAATGTAAAGTGACAAAATCACCTTTGTAAATTAAACGCATTTATAAAAATAAAAAAAAACATTTTTTTCTTTATCCCGATTAAACAGCCTCAATCCAGAGATAATATATCATTATTGGCCATACACAGTTCCTGGATTAGAACGATATCGGCTTCGTCTTGCTTTAGATTAAGCAGTAAATCGGCGGAGACCGCATATTCGTCATCCTTCAGATTCTCTTCCAGAAGCGCTAGCTCAGCGCCCACCTCGTGCTCTACCCGCATCTCCTCAATCAGGAGGCTGAGGACGGAGTCGTCGATTGACGAACAACCCTCAGAACTCACCATGTACGAAAGAGTCGATTCGTTTTCCATGGTCGTTTGACCATCTCATTAAAGACACTCACTAAAGACACTACTTGTGCAAATTTTTATACCGAATATTATATTGGTGTCCAATTTTTTAACTGGAAAGTGAAATAACCACAGATGGTAATTAAAATTGTATTATATAGGAAGTAGGCCGAATTGTAATTCGACTTTGCCTATGTTTTCACTAGGTGTTGGATTTATTATTTTATGTTCCGAATTTGGTAGAAATTGGCCGAGTGGGTCACTCACTTATTGATTTATTGGTCTTTTAGTAGTTTTTATGTAATTGTGATATTTGGAGTGGGCGGGATTATAAACCAATTTTACCCATATTGTCGGAGACGATAACAAATCATATTTTCTGTGCAAGTGTGGCTGATTATTATTAGCCAAAACCGCCTTAGGGGTAGGAAATGTGTATCTTATTGGCACGGGCAAACGGACATATAATTATTCAAAACTAAACTCTACTCATCATCCTGGTTATTATATATATTATATATATAACTCTATATCTTTCCGGTTAGTTTTTTAAATGTTCAAAACAACCGTTAGGTAAACAATACAAAAAATCAAATTTGCACTCATTATTAAAGGGCATATAATCGTTGTTTTTTCTTACATACAAACATAGATACATACATACGCACACTAATTACAAAAGAGTCACAATTCCAAAAGTCAGATGCAAAAAACAGTTCATTTAAAATTTATTGAAATTTTACAGTCAAAATGGCGTCCATAATGTAGTATATCTTCTTTAAAGAAGTATTACTAAAATATTATTAATTTTTAGTTTAACAAGAAAATTAAAATATATTTTTTGATTTACGGCATCGAATAAAATTGATATAATCACGATGAAATTATACTAATTATTTAGATAAAGAGACATTACTTCGAAGAACACAGCAGAAAATTTACGATTTAATAATGCAAGCGTAAAATCACACAGTTACCACAAAAAGTAGACCCATCAGTGATTTTCCATTTAAGTCGGATAGTGATGATATGAATTATTACTGAAAATAAAAGGTCTATCAACAACATGGCGTGATGTTAATGTGATGATGAGTTCAGTTTTTATACCCTTGCAACCAGTTGCTATAGAGTATTTTACTTTTGCTCACCTAACGGTTGTACGTATCACTATTAAGCGAGATATACATATATACGGTTATATCGTCGCATTTCCGCGAAAGTATCGTATGTTACTTTTTATCGAAATTGAGATTTTAATGCCAAATTGTTAGAAAACTTATGTCTCGCTATCCTGCAAAATAATATAACTGAAAACGCTATAGTTCCAATAAAAACTAAGTTTCAATTTTATCGTATGTAACTGTGAATTTTTCTGTTCGCGCAAAATTATCGTAAGTCCATACACATTTTTGCATGTGGAACGAATTACTGCAAACGCACAAAAATATAGAGAGATAACAACATTTTCATATCTTCATTATGTGCTCTTTCCATTTTGCCGTTAATTCCTCTTTACGCCGTTAATTCTTGGTGTACGTTTCGATATTCATTGATCTATCTGGTGATAAGTGAAGCTGTGAAAGCCCAAATTAGTCTTCATTTAGTTTCAAACACATCAATAGTGAACAAAATATAAAAAATTGTGATCAACAAATGATTTATTTGTTATGGAATTTACCCATGGAAAAGTAAGTAGTTACTTACTATGTTTCACTTAATTATTGTCGAGTTATTCAAAAGTGATGCCTATAATTGTTTCGTTTAGCTAGCTCATGAAGTGTTTTTAGATAGATGTGAAGTGTAAGTAAATGTAACAGTATAAATGTATCAATTGCAGTCTATAAAATTTAGTTAAACTAACAAAATTTTAAACATCATAGCTTGTGAAATCACCAGTCCCATATAGTGATAGCGATAACGATGATGAAGAGTGCTGCGTTGGAAAAACGTGGACTTAAGCGCCAACCAGTGAGAAAAAGGAAAAGAAGAAAATGACAATAGAGTACTTCCTAACCCGTGTATAAATACCAAATGTAAGAAGGATTGTCGAAGTGCCAGACATTTCCGGCAAATATTAACGAACATTACTGGGGTATGTCAAACACAAGACGGCTAATATGGCTTCATGCAAAATATCAAACAAAAGCAAATTAAAAAAAAAAGGCGAGCTGGGCAGGAAGTAAAAGTTGTAAAAAATAGCGAAACTGACGCTGAATATTCCCTTATTGTGGGATGGAAAATATTTAAAGTTTGCCAGAATTTTTTTGAAAACTTTAAATATTTCTCAAATGGTTTTGAGACATGCATTAAAGAAAACTATTATTTTAAAGCGAAAAAACACCACATAATAAAACAGACCATCGTAAAACAGATTTTATCAAAGATTACATAAAAAGTTGCCATAGAAATCACACTATTGCCAAAAATAATCAAAAAGTCTATTTACCAAGGGAATTCAGAAATGTATCCAATTATATAAATTGTATCTTATTTATTTGGAAGATCAAGGCTTAAATGAGTTCAGTATCTTGCCGAATATTTCGAAATGTTTTTAACACAGAGTTTTCAATTGGTTTCCATTTACAAAAGGACAAATGCACGATTTATGAAAGATATAAATTAACAACAAAGATGATAGAGAAAGTTCAGAATTCAAAAGAATTTCAAATTCAAATAAATATTAAAAAACAAAGTACAGCATACTTTTCAAAGAACAAGCGGAAAGGCAAATGGGACAAAATTCTTGTGCTAGTTTCGATATGCAAAAAGGTTTTGCATACTCCTTTTCCAAAAATGCTACCCTTTTTATTCACGCAAATACGCTTACTACAACCTAAGTGTGTATAGAAAGTGGGACCCGAAATGGATACTGTTTTTTGTGGGGCGAAATCGATGGCAAGAAAGGCAGTAATGAAATATGCTCAGCTCTCTTGAGGTATCTTCTTATTCTAGATAGTCGGAAAACCGATGATCTGAGCCTTTATTATGATAGTTGCTCAGACAAAATAAGAACAAGGCTGTGCTAGCAATGATATCATATTTTTTAAATACTTCTATTTTCCTAAAAACAATAAAGATTGCCTATTTACTTCCCGGACACACTATGATGCCGGTAAACTCAGTACACAGCACTATAGAATCTTTTATCAGAAACCAATGTTTGGGCAACCAGTGAATGGCCGACACTGATTAGAAATTCAAGAACAAATCCATGAGGGTACGAATGCATAGAATTACATCACACTGACTTTAAGAATTGGAAACTTTTTGCGAACTCACTATTTAAAAATAAAACTTTAAACTTAAGTAAATTACGTATCGCTATTATTAGAAAAGAACAATTGTCAATAGATTTAAGCTACGAGTATTTCGAAAACTCAAACAATAAACTTATTAGTTTGTTCAACGTTAACCAAAAGATTGAATCTTTATATAGCTGTAAATTAAATATATCAACAAAAAAAATTCGTAGACTTAAGTAATTTATGTAATAATAAAAATAGTATACCAAAAAAAGTATCATAAGGAATACTTAAACCTTCGACATTCAAATTTAATAAAGGACTGTTTGGAGGAAACGGATGAAGAAGATTAAAATAAATAATAAAATATATACTGTAATAACAAAATGATTGCACTACCTTTGTTAGCTTATTTCGTACAATAAATATTTTTTTGAAATTATCGTATGTCATACTTCTTGGTGGCTAAGCTCACTAAAACATAGCTTGCGAAAGTATCGTATGTTTAAATATCCTTATTTTTTTAGAAAAAATGTGCCATTACTGACAAAAATTGCTATGTTCGTTCCAGAAGCATATTACAAACCTAAAAAATTTGAATATGATTTTCCCATTCTAAGCTGAGTAATTTATAAAAAAAACTCTTCCTTTAAAGTTTGCTTTTTTACATACATACTTTCGCAAATGCGTCGATATAGTTGGACTTTTGATCGAACAAATAATGTGGGATATATATAACCGAAACTAATGGTTAATTCTTCTCTTAATAAGGGTTTGTCTGTATGTCAAAATTGGGTTGAATCGGATATCAGAATCCTCGGCTTATAAAGATTTTCGGAACTTCCAGGTGTTTGTACCATATTTTTTTCTCTCGAAAACCCGCAACGTCGACTCATCAGTGTTTGTCATCGCCCACGCCTCACACCATAGAGCAGTGACGGTTATATGAGTGACTATAGAGTTTGGCTTTTGTTCGTGAGGGGACTTCTGTGTCTTCCTCAATTGCCTATTCAGTCCGAATAGCATCTGCTGGCAAGAGTTGTCCTGGTGTTGATTTTCTTTTCAGGCTGACATTGTTGGTATTGTTATACTCGGTTCCATGATAGACGAATTCTACAACTTCAAAGTTATGACTGTCAACAGGGACGTGAGAGCCAAGTCGCGAGTGCGACGACTGTTTGTTTGATGACAGGAAATATTTCGTCTTGCCCTCGTTCGCTGCCAGACCCATTTGCGTTGCAAGTTGCAATAATCAAAATGTCCGGTTGCACCCGAACTTATCCCTTCCTTACTTGTTTTATTTTGGGTATAATTCTATGCCATGACATTTCGACTGAACTCGGTTATCTTCAAGCTTCTTGAGTGTTGCTGGTTGATTGGCATGATCTTTGGAGGCCATTTGAATGAATCTTTTCTCGAAAATAACGAGTCGCCAAATTTTTGCAGGCAATGTTCATGTTTAGACGGAAACGGCCATCCATCTGTTGAAATAGAGACGTTCGCGCCGCTTTCTTCACCCCTCGGGAAAACAAGTCCGTCAATATTGTTTTATAGACTCCGCCATGGATGGCCTGAAGAAATAAGACCCGGTGATGACGTCATACTGGCAATCCTCACCAACAGATCACTTTTTCGGGATGCAATTCCGTTTCCGAACTACAAGAGAATTTAATCACCCTCAATAGCAAACACTTGTTTGTTGGCATATGAAAACATTAATCCAGAAAAGAAGCTTTTTTGACGTAATCATCTTGGACAATTTCCTAAAGAATTTATGAAACTTACAAAATAAAATGTCAAGGCAAACCGCTTTGTGTAACGGAAGGACTCTGAGATCTTAGAAAACGCTACTAAGGAAATTTTAAAGAAAAAACTCTAAATATTTAAGTTTTCGGCGAATTATTTGAGTCTGTGATTGAAGGAACAAGAAGTATTTAATACACCAAAACTTGATACAATTCGAAATTATGAAACTACAATAATAAAAAGCAAGCGCTGTTTCACTACAAAACACAAGTTTCTTCTCTTCGTGATATAATTCCTGAAGAGTTATTTGAGCTATAAAAGAGTTTATAAAGCTGTTTTACGTACAAATCTAGACAACATTTGTGAATACGCTGTCCAATATTTCAATAAATTAAAAGAACAATATCATGGGACAAACTGTTTAGTAGAATATGGTTCGTACGAAAATTACCTTAAAACTACTCAGGAGTTTTCAACCTATGCAGATGAAAAATGTACTTTCAGGTCGATTTCTTACCAAAGGCCGAGGAAGGAAAAGTTCACTCCCTGGATCTTAATGGCCCTTAGAAAATTTAGTGAGATAAGACATTTAGATTTATCAACATTCAATAAAATCAATAATCAAGAATTAAAACCGAGTTAATAAGCAAAAATAATACTAAAATTATTTCCGGGTTAGATATGTATACAAACAAAAGTACATATATGCTATTGTTATAATTCAACGTTTCTTCCGTCATATTTTTAAACTGCAAAAACCTGAAAACATTATTATAAAAAAGAAATTGTTACTGAAGAGATAAAGGCGAGCCATCCAACACTAAAGTTTCTCCAGGGCCAACCCATAGAGATACATCGAGCTGCAACAATGAAAGCTTTAGAGATACAAACTTACCAAGGGCAATAAAGGTGATGTGTACACTATTCAATCCACGTTAACTAGGATGTAAATAAGCAAGTTCACCCAATTATAGTACAAGAACGGACATGTTGCTGTGACTATGGTATATTAACTAATATGGAGCAACTGTTCAATATAATGAAAATACTTAATGAATAAAGAATACATTATTTCCGGCAAGTCAAAATCATATGCTTTGATTTAATTTTGAAAATGAATTTTGGAAATCTAAACTGAGATTTAAAGAAGAAGAAGAAGACTGATTTGCAACAAGTATTCATTTATTAATTAAAATTCTCATTGGATTATCTAACGTCTTTTTTTCACCGACACCACCGAAAAGCTTATCGTTGCCATTAACATCTTCCTCGTTCTGTCATTGCTTTGACAGATTGTTGAAGCTTGATTGTTTTGTGAGAATTCGGAATTTTACTCAAAATTATAATTACGATATTGCTGTTGGTAGAATTTGAACAAAATGTGAACAAAATCTAAAAAAGAAAATTGTAGAAAAATAATTTACAAAAATAAATTTAAAAAATTATTTGTTCTGTATCTGGTTTTGGCTTAATTTTCTTTAATAAAACATTCGAATTGCAATCAGCCAATTTTAATTTGAAGTTATGTATAAATGGACCATGATACAACGCGAAAAAATGTCAAATAATAAGTGTAAAATATTGATGAATTCGTTGAATGAAATACCGATGAAATCTCGAAGATGCTTCATTTTGAAATCTTTTCAACAAAGAAATTATTTATCTTCTGCTTGTCTATTTGTTTTTCATGATACTGGAAAGTTATTGGTTTAGAATCAGAAATTTCGCAGAAGAGCACTTCTACTGAATAAACTCAACAGTATCGCATTGATCCCAACCAAAATCTCCATTTGGGGATAGTAAAGGATGTGGACAATGACCCAAAGCAGAATCTAATATATGATATGTTTTTTAACTCACACCATTGTTTTGAAAATATATCAAAATTCCTAAATGGTGGTTCAGCATCTACAGTCGTAAATACATATAACAGCAAAATCATTATATCTTTCAGATATCTGTTTAGCGATTCATACACTACTACGAATCTCTTTCAGTATTGCATACTCTGTCACAATGTTCCATCATTGTACAAAGTGAACGAATAAATTACCAATCTCTATCTCATTCAACAGAAATTGTCTCATTAACAGCATAACAGGTTTTATTTGATTGCTCTTGCATTCTATATTGAACAATCGTATCGACATCGTAAAATTACAACTGGGCATTATTTGGCTTACAACCATTTGTTGTGACCATGGGTCCTAACTGTGATAAAATACGTTGCGAAGTTTGAAAATGATAAATTCCTCTTAAAAGTTGTGTCAGAAATATTCCGAAATGATCACATCAGAGGCCAAAATGTAGCTTGAATAGTCGAAATTCGAAATTGTCGAAATAGTTTTTTGGACTTTTTCTATATATTTCTATCAAATTTGATGAGACTGTCATATCATGAAGCAAGAAGCTTGGCTAAACAATGGCTGAAAACAAAGTTCATGGAACTCACATAATTATCCGATATATGTATGTATGTGTTGGCAAATTATACACAATTAAGTATATAACATTTTTCAATTCTCATGTCACAGCGTGAAGATTGAGAAATAAGACTACAACCACGGTATATAAATCCAGAAGCAATTAATAAAGCTTTGCACAAATAATGCCTTCGAAATATGTAATCGTATTATGGGCAGGATGTGTCCAAATCGGACCAAAACTTTTCAAGGCCATAGGTACTGGAAAAAGTAGGTTTAGAAAATGTTTGAGTTGTATCTCATTTGTATTTATGTAGTATGAAATATATACAAGGCTGGATTTAGCCATAAAGGTGCATATCTGTTCATCCCATAAATTCAACTGAAAATAAAAGGTCGTCCAACAAGGCGATGTTAATTTGATGATGGGTTGTTTTTATTTTGCCAAAAATTTATGCCATGGCATTTCGTTGGAATTC
>NW_026089622.1:1260465-1315610 GCF_024586455.1 Bactrocera neohumeralis | reverse complement strand
GGAGAGGTATTCTTAGAGGTGTCTAGGAACCTATTTTTCAGAGTATCAAACGAAAAAAAAATTTTTTTTGATCCACCTTAATATGCATTGATGTTTGACGATGAATATCTCGTAAACGCTTAACTTAATCGAAAAATCATAGTAGACCATTTTTATAGAGCAGTAAATTTCCTACAAAACTATGTGTTTTATCATTCATAATAATTTTTTTTCATTGAGTTATAAAATTAATAAGAAATAAAGAATTTTTCCAAAAATAGTCAAATTTCAACCGTTAATATCTTTTAAACGGTTGGGTTTACAAAAAAAAAATTATAAGAGACATATTTTAGAGCATTCAATTTCCTACAAAACCTAATTAACAAGATATTTTTCAAGTAGTTGGAAGCGAGATATAAATTTTTCTATCTGATAATAAGAAAAAATAGAAAACCGTTAGGCGGAGGACCTTTCCGTTACAATTAAAAACTCATATTTGGAGAGGCTTTCTTAGAGGTGTCTAGGAACCTATTTTTGCGAGTACCAATTGAAAAAAAAAATTTTTTTTTGAATCACCCTAATGTACATAGTTAAAATTAATTTCGAAAATTCATAGTAATTGAATATTGTAATACATTTGGAATAGATGATGTTTTTGGTAATATAAAATTGGTAAATATTTTACATAATAAAAAAAAAATTATAATTTATTCAATTATTATCTAATTAACTTTATTAATATATTTCTTAAAATATTTGATTTTAGATTTATAAAGGCACTTGACGCAAGAAGTGCCAAAATGATTTGCATAACATTGTTTTGTTTGAATTATTCAATTAATTCAAATATTATGCCAGAAAATAGCAAAAAAGAAAAAAAAAAACAACAAACACATTCGGGAGCTGTAGAATTTTTTGCTACCGCTACGCCAGAGCATAACGAGAATTTAATTTTTGCTCCCGCTCCAGCTATAGTTTTTTACCTAACAAAACTCGGAGCAGAGTAGAGCACATACTTTACATTGGTTATGCTAAGGCTATGCTGCGGCTCCCGACAAAGTGAGAGCGGTAGCGATAGCATAGCAATAATTTTATAAATTTTGCTGCTACGGAGTAGTAAATGAGAATCCTGGTTGAAACCACTCGTGCACTCTACTACGGGGTAAGCAATCATCGCCATAAACTTCTTTAATCAATTGAAACGTTTTGGTAAAAGTTTTACCAATTTTAACACAAAATTTAACGTTGGCTCTTTGTTTGAAGCTCATTTTCGCAAGGATATCACAAATAAACTGACACTCAAGACGCAATAACTTCACTTCCAATCTGTGAAAGGTCATGAAATTCAGATTCAAAAAGTCCTGTTTTGTCCTTTGGAACGCATCTTGTATGCAGAAATTAAATATCCTACGTGGAACAACAGTTTTGCCGTCACTACATCGGCGTTGCTGAAATTGGGTAAAATAAATGCCGTTAATTCATTTCGGAACATCATACAGGTGCTAGTTCTACCTGCATCAATCGCACGTAGCGAGTACACTTAGCTTTGCCTTTTACATACTTTGTGATTAAATGTAAAGTGACAAAATCACCTTTGTAAATTAAACGCATTTAAAAAAAATAAAAAAAAAGCATTTTTTTCTTTATCCCGATTAAACATGGTCCTTCGAGCCTTACCGATAGGCACCTTCGGATTACAAATAAGAACAAATTAAAATTATTAAGAATAACAATATTGAATTGTGTGTTAAAACAATTGTGGTGACAAAAACTAAAAGACAACAAAGTGCAGTGGAAAAAGAAAAAAAAGAAAAATATAAACATATGTATTACATACATACATATATAACGAACAAAAAAAGCAGCAACCCAAACAAAAAAAAAAAAAAAACAAGTGACAATATAAAAAAAAAAGGAATAGACAAAGTGCAGTGACACAAAAAAAAAAAAAAAAACAATCAAACCAAAAGAGCCTAGTGAGCTGAAATTAACTAAAGTGTAGCGGCTCTCAAAATATGTGCATACACAAAGAACATACATAGTACATATGTACATATAAAACACATATAATTCTAAAGAGTGCAGAAAAATAAAAACATATTTTCCAAGGAAGATATTTAAATTTCGTGCCAAAAACAGAAAATACAAACGGTTTAAAAATCTAAACCATCAACCGGGCGCGAAAACCAAACACAAAATAGAAATAAATACAAATTAAACGGGCGCGAAATTAAAACAAGCTAAAATAAACAAAAAACAAACACACTAAAACCAGGGACAGTCAACTGGCAGCGGAGGATAAGGGATTAGCGTCAAAAGCCCAAATACCCCCAGACACACTCGCACATAAGTAGATATATTATCCCCTCAAAAACTCTTGATGAAGGATAAAGTGAGTTGTATCGTTTGCTTTTCATTTATTTCATAATGCATTTATGTAGGTTAAAGATTGCAGTTTTTTAGCACAAAAACTGTAATAATAATTAAAAAAGAAAAAACAAAACGGCTTTAAAAATTTTACATACCAAACTGTTTTAAGTTACGGCTTTATTTTGCGATTTTTGCCTTCTATATTTACCTATGTGTTTTAAAACACATTTATTTAAAATACATAAAGATTAGTACAAATTCAAGTATTTATTTGTAATACCTTTTGACAATACCCCTTATGCTTAATTAAGCAAGCGGCAGGAGTGAGTCTTAAAAAGTAATCTAAGGCAAATAGAAAATATAACACGAAAAGAGAGCAAATAAATTAATCACACATAAATTTAATACATATACCATATATTATTATACCTACATATTGCGAAATATATTTACAAAGTGCATATTTACATATAAACGAGTGCACCTTTTTTTTCAATTCCTTTTTAGCGCTCTCTCCCCAGAGCGAAGATAAAAGTGTAAACACAATGGCTACGACAGACTGCAAACTACATCTGTCAAATATTAAAATACACACGTTCTTATGGGCAGTGTTATTTTGACAGCTGCACGACTACACGACTGCAGGCCGATAGTTGTCGTTCTCGCTAACTTCAATATCCTCCTATTTTTGCCAACGACAGTACGACGACAGTAGAGTTGACAGTAGAATGGAAGATAGAAAGAGGAGGTAGAGTGGTGATGCCACTAATTGTAAAATGTAAAATTATTCACAGCTCTAACAAACTTTATGTTATTTTACAAATAAAAGCATAAAATAGCTATATTATAGCTCTATTATATCATTTGTAATAACAAGTGATAATTTAAAGCAAAAATATTTACCTATTTACTTATTTTTTGCATAAAAAATTTCACTTTGAACAAAATATTAAAATTTCATTGAAGTGAAAGGTATTAGTATGGCCACAACGAAATTGTGTACACACAAAATGGACAACTGCGTTCTTTTGTGTACATGCCGGCCATTGTGTTGTTGTTGCTTCTCAAAATGTACATGTAGTAAGGTGAACAACGACGTTTTCAGTTCACTGTCGTGCCGCTGCAGTATGTCGTAGCCATTGTGTTTACACTTTAAAACAAGCAGAATTGTGCACAAAATGCGATCTGATCTCTCTAACGAGCTCTCAATTGCACAAAAACAAGTACATACAAGCCAAGTATTAGGGTGTGCCTATATACTGACATATATTAATTAAAAAAAAATATACAAAAATGGTTAATGACACAAATCAAAATACACCTGGAGCTACACGTTCAAAACAGGTTGCTAGATTTATATCAGAAAGTGACAGTTTAACAAGATACTGCACAAGATTTGCCTCTTCACCGATTCACGAAAACTCGGAATCGTTATTAGAAGTAAAAGGCCAAAATCTGAAAAATTTTTGGACTCGCTTCCAAACGGCTCATGACGCCATTGTAGATTCGCACGATTCAGATCTACCACAAAATTTTAAATTATCTGCTACCGCAATATACGAAAACTGCTTAGACCAATATGAAGAAACGAAAGCTATGATCTCCGATCAATTAAAGCTAATAAAAGCAATTGCACCTACTCCCCACAGTAGAGTAGAGCTGCCACAAATGCAACAATATCAAGATGCAAGTTCAGGCATCCAACTCGAGGTGCCCGCATGTGACACAGAAACATTTTACGGAGGTTATGAAGAATGGCCGTCCTTCCGGGACATGTTCACGGCCGTGTACATAAACCATCCTCAATTATCACAAGCGCAAAAATTGTATCACCTCAGATACAAAACAAAAGGTTAAGCAGGCGTCATAGTAAAACAGTTCGCTCTTAATGGCTCTTAATGACGATAATTTCAATTTGGCTTGGGAAGCTCTAAAAGCTAGATACGAAAACGACAGAATACTGGTCGATAAGCAAGTAACGACACTAACGAACTTGCCAAAAATTAAGAAAGAAACAAGTGTAGAATTCATCAAACTAGAATCCACTGTTTCTAATTGTTTGTCGGTTCTATCGATACTGAATATCCCCACAGACAGCTGGGACCCTATTCTGGTAAACATATGCACCGCAGCATTACCAGAAAACTCGTTACTTCTATGGGAGCAATCGCTCTCATCACGAAAAAAGTGCCCAACGTGGCAACAAATGAAAGATTTTCTCACCACCCAATATGAAATTGCGGAAAGGTTAGAAGAAAAAATAATCAAAAGTAAGAACACTAAATACGACCAAAATAGAAGCTTAAATAGACCCCTAGCTAGAAGCAATAAAAATTTAAACAAAAGCTTTAACAACACGCAAACGTTCACATCAGAACAAAGAAAACATACTTCATGCGAACTATGTAAAAGAGGGCATAAACTAAAAACTTGCAAGAAGTTTAAAAAATTAAACATTAACGAAAGGAACAACTTTGTCAGATCAAAAAGACTCTATACAAACTGCTTGTCCCATACACATAATCTTAAAAATTGCAAAAGCAAATTTAACTGCTTATATTGTCATAAAAGACATCATACCATGCTTCATTACAGCACATATCCCATCGCACCTCAAAGGAGCGCATATACAAAAAGAACCACGGGTTTAATTACAAAAGCAAATCCCGAAAGCCAAAATATTAAAAATTGCCAAGAGACACCATGCTGTTCAAAGGCACAAAAATCTCAAACGCTGCACAGCGAAACACAAAATGGACTAGTTACAGAACTGGTCACCACCATACCAACTCAAGTTGAGTATAATAAAAACAAATACCTTAATTCACAATTAAGTGAAATGCAAACGTTAAGAAAACTTCCAATAACTAACAAAACTATAAAAGATCAGTATTGTGAGCACTTCTCTAAAGCCACAACTACTCGATCAAAAAATGGCCGGTACGTTGTACGACCACCACTAGAGCCAAAATTTTCTAATCCACAAATTGGTATTAAAAACAAAGTTAAAGTTACTTCTGACAGTCCCTATATCAAAAGAACATACAACTTTTCGGCCCCGCAGGATGGCTTTCGCCAGAAATGAAAAAAAAAAAAAAAATCTGAACAAATCCTAAAGCGTTGGCGGGCTACTACTTGCCAAATTAATGTATACGTACTCAAACACAATATGTAACAAAATTATCCCAAAGGGATAGAGAATCGACATTCTCATAAAATATTGCTTAATAAGTAGTTCCCTAAATTCTAAAATAGATAAATAAAAAAAAAACTAACAAAAGCCGAGATCGCTCTTATCGTCCCTACATAAGCGCTCCTCATAAGGGTAGTTGGTGAGAATCTGATGTAAAGCATGAACATCCCACTTAAAAAATTATAATATAAATCGAAGCCGTTCTCCATTCACGGCCACTCTCTCGCAAGATCCCTCTAATTTCATAGTCCCAACTCCCGGGGTAAGGAGTACCCATTCTGGCCATATCTGAGCCAGGCGTGGAGTTACTATCCTTTATAAGCACATTATAACACAGAAAAGGCTACTAATAAATAGCTAGTTTACCAAGCCGATGGTAAAGAAATTTTAAATAAAAGCACAAATAAAAAACCGATCAAAGAAACAACCGCAAATATAATAACTATGAAAATCCGTAAAATGTAGTTTCTTATTTGTACGCACGTAAAAGCATAAGTATGTTTAAAACCAAAGCCGTTTTCAACATTTATAAAATGTGTCCTGCGCCCTCGGCGACTCTACCAGCAGTACGCCGAAATACAGGCAACATCATATACGTAATACTAGGCAAAATATTCGCCTAGGGGGCCCAGGATGTTTAAATGAGTTAAGCCTCTACCCACTCTACCCGGGAAAAACTGGCACACCCTAGCTAGACGCAACACCAATACACCACACCTGGAGTCATATTGGATTTCACCACAGCAAATGTCAAAAGGATCGGATCATCACTATTATTTAAGACACATTCGCTTCGACACTACGCCGCGTCAACACCTTCCGAATATTTTACCTCGATCGGATGAATCTTGCGCGCTGCGTTCAGCATTTGATTCAACCGAGATCCTACACGTCTTTTTTCGCATCTCGTCTCCTCGCCGTGGAATTTCAATTCGCACATTCGCACGTAGCGAGTACACTTAGCTTTGCCTTTTACATACTTTGTGATTAAATGTAAAGTGACAAAATCACCTTTGTAAATTAAACGCATTTATAAAAAATAAAAAAAAAAACATTTTTTTCTTTATCCCGATTAAACAGCCTCAATCCAGAGATATCATTATTGGCCATACACAGTTCCTGGATTAGAACGATATCGGCTTCGTCTTGCTTTAGATTAAGCAGTAAATCGGCGGAGACCGCATATTCGTCGCATCCTTCAGATTCTCTTCCAGAAGCGCTAGCTCAGCGCCTACCTCGTGCTCTACCCGCATCTCCTCAATCAGGAGGCTGAGGACGGAGTCGTCGATTGACGAACCACCCTCAGAACTCACCATGTACGAAAGAGTCGATTCGTTTTCCATGGTCGTTTGACCATCTCATTAAAGACACTCACTAAAGACACTACTTGTGCAAATTTTTATACCGAATATTATATTGGTGTCCAATTTTTTAACTGGAAAGTGAAATAACCACAGATGGTAATTAAAATTGTATTATATAGGAAGTAGGCCGAATTGTAATTCGACTTTGCCTATGTTTTCACTAGGTGTTGGATTTATTATTTTATGTTCCGAATTTGGTAGAAATTGGCCGAGTGGGTCACTCACTTATTGATTTATTGGTCTTTTAGTAGTTTTTTTATGTAATTGTGATATTTGGAGTGGGCGGGATTATAAACCAATTTTACCCATATTGTCGGAGACGATAACAAATCATATTTTCTGTGCAAGTGTGGCTGATTATTATTAGCCAAAACCGCCTTAGGGGTAGGAAATGTGTATCTTATTGGCACGGGCAAACGGACATATAATTATTCAAAACTAAACTCTACTCATCATCCTGGTTATTATATATATTATATATATAACTCTATATCTTTCCCGGTTAGTTTTAAATGTTCAAAACAACCGTTAGGTAAACAATACAAAAAATCAAATTTGCACTCATTATTAAAGGGCATATAATCGTTGTTTTTTCTTACATACAAACATAGATACATACATACGCACACTAATTACAAAAGAGTCACAATTCCAAAAGTCAGATGCAAAAAACAGTTCATTTAAAATTTATTGAAATTTTACAGTCAAAATGGCGTCCATAATGTAGTATATCTTCTTTAAAGAAGTATTACTAAAATATTATTAATTTTTAGTTTAACAGAGAAATTAAAATATATTTTTGATTTACGGCATCGAATAAAATTGATATAATCACGATGAAATTATACTAATTTATTTTAGATAAAGAGACATTACTTCGAAGAACACAGCAGAAAATTTACGATTTAATAATGCACAAGCGTACAAATCACACAGTTACCACAAAAGTAGACCTATCAGTGATTTTCCATTTAAGTCGGATAGTGATGATATGAATTATTACTGAAAATAAAAGGTCTATCAACAACATGGCGTGATGTTAATGTGATGATGAGTTCAGTTTTTATACCCTTGCAACCAGTTGCTATAGAGTATTTTACTTTTGCTCACCTAACGGTTGTACGTATCACTATTAAGCGAGATATACATATATACGGTTATATCGTCGCATTTCCGCGAAAGTATCGTATGTTACTTTTTATCGAAATTGAGATTTTAATGCCAAATTGTTAGAAAACTTATGTCTCGCTATCCTGCAAAATAATATAACTGAAAACGCTATAGTTCCAATAAAAACTAAGTTTCAATTTTATCGTATGTAACTGTGAATTTTTCTGTTCGCGCAAAATTATCGTAAGTCCATACACATTTTTTTGCATGTGGAACGAATTACTGCAAACGCACAAAAATATAGAGAGATAACAACATTTTCATATCTTCATTATGTGCTCTTTCCATTTTGCCGTTAATTCCTCTTTACGCCGTTAATTCTTGGTGTACGTTTCGATATTCATTGATCTATCTGGTGATAAGTGAAGCTGTGAAAGCCCAAATTAGTCTTCATTTAGTTTCAAACACATCAATAGTGAACAAAATATAAACAATTGTGATCAACAAATGATTTATTTGTTATGGAATTTACCCATGGAAAAGTAAGTAGTTACTTACTATGTTTCACTTAATTATTGTCGAGTTATTCAAAAGTGATGCCTATAATTGTTTCGTTTAGCTAGCTCATGAAGTGTTTTTAGATAGATGTGAAGTGTAAGTAAATGTAACAGTATAAATGTATCAATTGCAGTCTATAAAATTTAGTTAAACTAACAAAATTTTAAACACCATAGCTTGTGAAATCACCAGTCCCATATAGTGATAGCGATAACGATGATGAAGAGTGCTGCGTTGGAAAACGTGGACTTAAGCGCCAACCAGTGAGAAAGGAAAAGAAGAAAAATGACAATAGAGTACTTCCTAACCCGTGTATAAATACCAAATGTAAGAAGGATTGTCGAAGTGTGCCAGACATTTCCCGGCAAAATATTAACGAACATTACTGGGGTATGTCAAACACAAGACGGCTAACATGGCTTCATGCAAATATCAAACAAAAGCAAATTAAAAAAAAGGCGAGCTGGGCAGGAAGCAAAGCGTGTGCAAAGGCGAAACTGGACGTTTGAATATTCCCTATTGTGGGATGGAAAAATATTTAAAGTTTGCCAGAATTTTTTTTGAAAACTTTAAATATTTCTCAAATGGTTTTGAGACATGCATTAAAGAAAACTATTAGTTTTGAAAGCCGAAAAAAAGCACCACATAATAAAACAGACCATCGTACAATAGATTTTATCAAAGCTTACATAAAAAAGTTGCCAGCAGTACCATCACACTATTGCCGTAAAAATAATCAAAAAGTCTATTTACCAAGGGAATTCAGAAATGTATCCAATTTATATAAATTGTATCTTATTTATTTGGAAGATCAAGGCTTAAATGAGTTCACAGTATCTTGCCGAATATTTCGAAATGTTTTTAATACAGAGTTTTCAATTGGTTTCCATTTGCCAAAAAAGGACAAATGCACGATTTGCGAAAATATAAAGTATATTAACAAAGATGATAGAGAAAAAGTTCAGAATTCAAAAGAATTTCAAATTCAAATAAATATTAAAAAACAAAGTACAGCTACTTTTCTCAAAGAACAAGCGGAAAGTAAAATGGGACAAAAATTTCTTTGCGCTAGTTTCGATATGCAAAAGGTTTTGCATACTCCTTTTCCAAAAATGCTACCCTTTTTTATTCACGCAAATACGCTTACTACAACTTAAGTGTGTATGAAAGTGGGACCCGAAATGGATACTGTTTTTTGTGGGGCGAAATCGATGGCAAGAGAGGCAGTAATGAAATATGCTCAGCTCTCTTGAGGTATCTTCTTATTCTAGATAGTCGGAAAAAAACCGATGATCTGAGCCTTTATTGCGATAGTTGCTCAGGACAAAATAAGAACAAGGCTGTGCTAGCAATGATATCATATTTTTTAAATACTTATATTTTCCTAAAAACAATAAAGATTGCCTATTTACTTCCCGGACACACTATGATGCCGGTAAACTCAGTACACAGCACTATAGAATCTTTTATCAGAAACCAATGTTTGGGCAACCAGTGAATGGCCGACACTGATTAGAAATTCAAGAACAAATCCGTCAGGGTACGAATGCATAGAATTACATCACACTGACTTTAAGAATTGGAAACTTTTTGCGAACTCACTATTTAAAAATAAAACTTTAAACTTAAGTAAATTACGTATCGCTATTATTAGAAAAGAACAATTGTCAATAGATTTAAGCTACGAGTATTTCGAAAACTCAAACAAAAAACTTATTAATTTGTTCAACGTTAACCAAAAGATTGAATCTTTATATAGCTGTAAATTAAATATATCAACAAAAAAATTCGTAGACTTAAGTAATTTGTGTAATAAAAATAGTATACCACAAAACTATCATAAGGAATACTTAAACTTTCGACATTCAAATTTAATAAAGGACTGTTTGGAGGAAACGGATGAAGAAGATTAAAATAAATAATAATAAATATATACTGTAATAATAAAATGATTGCACTACCTTTGTTAGCTTATTTCGTACAATAAATATTTTTTTTTGCAATTATCGTATGTCATACTTCTTGCGGCTAAGCTCACTAAAACATAGCTTGCGAAAGTATCGTATGTTTAAATATCCTTATTTTTTTAGAAAAATGTGCCATTACTGACAAAAATTAAGTTGGCGTTCGTTCCTGTAGCTAATACAATACAACCTAAAAAATTTGAATATGATTTTCCCATTCTAAGCTGAGTAATTTAAAAAAAAACTCTTCCTTTAAAGTTTCGTTTTTTTACATACGATACTTTCGCGGAAATGCGTCGATATAGTTGACTTTTGATCGAAAATTTGGGTCAATGTGGGATATATATAACTGAAATTAATGGTTAATTCTTCTCTTAATAAGGGTTTGTCTGTATGTCAAAATTGGGTTGAATCGGATATCAGAATCCCTCGGCTTATAAAGATTTTCGAACTTCCAGGTGTTTTTGTACCACATATTTTTTTTTCTCTCGAAAACCCGCAACGTCGACTCATCAGTGTTTGTCATCGCCCACGCCTCTACACCATAGAGCAGGACGGTTATAATGAGTGACTTATAGAGTTTGGTTTTTGTTCGTGGAGAGGGGACTTCTCAGTTCTTCTCAATTGCCTATTCAGTCCGAAATAGCATCTGCTGGCAAGAGTTGTCCTGCGTTGGATTTTCAGGCTGACATTGTTGGTATTGTTTATACTGGTTCCATGATAGACGAAATTATCTACAACTTCAAAGTTATGACTGTCAACAATGACATGAGAGCCAAGTAGCGAGTTTGATGACTGTTTGTTTGATGACAGGAAATATTTCGTCTTGCCCTCGTTCACTGCCAGACCCATTTGCGTTGCAAGTTGCAATAATCAAAAATGTCCGGTTGCACCCGAACTTATCCCTTCCTTACTTGTTTTATTTTGGGTATAATTCTATGCCATGACATTTCGACTGGAATCTCGGTTATCTTCAAGCTTCTTGAGTGTTGCTGGTTGATTGGCATGATCTTGGAGGCCATTTGAATGAATCTTTTCTCGAAAATAACGAGTCGCCAAATTTTGCAGGCAATGTGTTCATGTTTAGACGTGAAACGGCCATCCATCTTGTTGGAAATAGAGATCGTTCGCGTCGCTTTCTTCAAATTTCGGGAAAACAAGTCCGTCAATATTGTTTTATAGACCTCGCTATGGACGGTTCGGAAGAAATAAGACCCGGTGATGACGTCATACTACAATCCTCACCAACAGATCACTTTTTCGGGATGCAATTCCGTTTCCTGAACTACAAGAGAATTTAATCACCCCAATAGCAACACTTTTGTTTGTTGGCGAAAACATTAATCCAGAAAAGTAGTTTGGTTTGACGTAATCATCTTGGACAATTTCCTAGCATTTATGAAACTTACAAAATAAAATGTCAAGCATAAAACCGCTTTATGTAACGGAAGGACTCCGAGATCTTATGAAAAATCTTACTAAGGAAATTTTAAAGAAAAAACCTCTAAATATTTATGAGTTTTCGGCGAATTACTTTGAGTCTGTGATTGAAGAACAAGAAGTATTTAATAAGCACCAAAACTTTGAAGCAATTCTAAATTATGAAACTACAATAATAAAAAGCAGCGCTGTTTCACTACAAACACAAGTTCCTCTTTCTCTTCTTCGTGATATAATTCCTGAAGAGTTATTTGAGCTTATAAAAGAGTTTATCAAAGCTGTTTTACGTACAAATCTAGACAACATTTGTGAATTCGCTGTCCAATATTTCAATAAATTAAAAGAACAATATCATGGGACAAACTGTTTAGTAGAATATGGTTTGTACGAAAATTACCTTAAAACTACTCAGGAGTTTTCAACCTATGCAGATGAAAAATGTACTTGTGGTCGATTTCTTACTCAAAGGCCGAGGAAGGAAAAAGTTCACTCTGATCTTAATGGCCCTAGAAATTCTAGTGAGATAAGACATTTAGATTTATCAACATTCAATAAAATCAATAATCAAGAATTTAAAACTGAAAAGTTAATAAGTAAAAATAATACTAAAATTATTTGCGGGTAAGATATGTATAAGCAACAAAAGTACATATATGCTATTGTTATTATTCAACGTTTCTTCCGTCATATTTTAAGACTGCAAAAACCTGAAACACGTATTATAAAAGAAATTGTTACTAAGGAGATAGGCGAGCCATCCAACACTAAAGTTTCTCCAGGGCTAACCTATAGAGATACATCGAGCTGCAACAATGAAAGCTTCAGAGATACAATCTTACCAAGGGCAAATAAAGGTATGTGTATACTCATTCAATCGCATTAAACTAGGATGTAAATAAGCAAGTTCACCCAATTATAAGTACAAGTAGAACGGACATGCGTTGCTGTGACTATGGTATACATTAACTACTATCATGAGCAACTGTTCAATATAATGAAAATACTTTCACGAATAAAGAATACATTATTTCCGGTGTCAAAATCAAGGGAAGTGCTTTTCAGATTTAATTTTGAAAATGAATTTTGGAAATCTAAACTGAAAAGACGAAGAAGAAGAAGAAGACTGATTTCCTGCAACAAGATCATTTATTCATTAAAATTCTCATTGATTATCTAACGTCTTTTTTTCACCGACACCACCGAAAAGCTTATCGTTGCCATTAACATCTTCCCTCGTTCTGTCATTGCTTTGACAGATTGTTGAAGTTTGATTGTTTTTCTGAGAATTCGGAATTTTACTCAAAATTATAATTACGAGGATTGCTGTTGGTAGAATTTGAACAAAATGTGAACAAAATCTAAAGAAAATTGTAGAAAACAATTTACAAAAATAAATTTAAAAAAATTATTTGTTCTGTATCTGGTTTTGGCTTAATTCTTCCTTTAATAAACATTCGAATCAAATCAGCCAATTTTAATTTGAAGTTATGTATAAATGACCATGTATGCACCCGCGAAAAAATGTCAAAATAATAAGTGTAAAATATTGATGAATTGTTTGAATGAAATACCGATGAAATCTCGAAGTGATGCTTCATTTTGAAATCTTTTCAACAAAGAAATTATTTAGTCTTCTGCTTTGTTCATTTGTTCTTCACGTGATACCGGAAAGTTATTGGCATAGGAATCAGAAATTTCGTAGAACAGTACCTTCTACTGAATAAACTCAACAGTATCGCATTGATCCTTCAACCAAAATCTCCATTTGGGGATAGTAAAGGATGGGACAATGACCCCAAAGCAGAATCTAATATATGATATAAGCTTAACCACACCATTTGTTGTTTGAAAGTATATCAAAATTCTCTTAAATGGTGGTTCAGCATCTACAGTCGTAAATACATATAACAGCAAAATCAGATCAAGTGTCATCATTATATCTTCGTATATCTGTTTAGCGATTCATAATAATTGCCATACGAATCTCTTTCTGTGCATTGCATACTCTGTCACAATGTTCCATCATTGTACGAAGTGAACGAATAAATTGATTAATTCTATCTCATTCAACAGAAATTGTCTCATTAACAGCATAGCAGGTTTTATTTGATTGCTCTTGCATTCTATATTGAATAATCGTATCGACATCGTAAAATACAACGGGGCATTATTTGGCTTACAACCATTTGCTGTGACCATGGGTCCTAATCTGTGATAAAATACATTGCGAAGTTTGAAATGATAAATTGCTCTTAAAGCTGTGTCAGAAATAGTCCGAAATGATCACATCAGAGGCCAAAATGTAGCTTCGAAATTGTCGAAATAGTTTTTGGACTTTTCTATATATTTCTATCAAATTTGATGTGAGACCGTCATATCATGAAGCAAGAAGCTTGGCTAAACCAGAGAACTTAAAAGTATAGAGAAGGTGCAGGTTCGACTGCGAACATTTGATAGATTCAGATCAAGGAATTCGCCGCATTTTTTAACATTGTAGGTCGGAATTCGCTTCGCAATTTTAACATTTTTTACAATTCTCTCACATATTCTAACCGAGAATATGAAGAGACAGAAATATTTGTATTTACGGCATATGATGACATGGCATATATGCCGAAGCAGAGAATAGGAAGAGACAGAAATACACTCTCAACGAAGAATTTCGTTTTGCTTTTCGTTTATATTTTATTTCATTTTGAACAGCGAAAAATGTGTACAAAACACACCTCTCACACAGAGAACATAAACAAATTTTTTATGTTCTTGTCTCACATGCACAAGAATATGAAGAGACATAAATATATATGTATGCATGCTCCTTATGATACTCACAACAACAGCATTGTGATATTTTCATGCTTCAATTTTTCCTTTCGCAATGTATATAAATATGTATGCTTTTGCGTTTTGCTGTCGTCAATTCAATATTGACATGTAAACATAATTATGATATGAGTATATTTTGTATGAATGCATGCATAGTAATATTTATAGTCAATTTGGACTTGCATATTTAATAATTTTCTTTGATTTTTACATAATATATTATTCTAATAAATATTTTTGTATTATATATATTTCCTACTAATAGAAATTAAATTTATCACAACAATATATACATATGTATGTATATATGCATGTATGTACATCTTCTATCATATTAATCTTATGTCTCTGCACATGCTCATATCATAATCTTATTATGTATGTATACGCATGTGCGCATTCAGAAATTCAAATCATGATTTTATCACTTATCAATATAATGTATTACATGCGCGCGCATTGATCTGCATGTTCATACATTCATATATACTTATATGTACATATATTTGCATACATTGCCGAACAAATAATGCACAAGCATACAAACATACATATGCGTACACATGTGAATATGTCACCAACAAAAAATTGAAGCATTGTTCTACAAAAACAACAATTGTCTAAATAGCAGAAGCATCACAAGTCAATATGGCAGCCGAATTGGCGAAGCCCAAATGTAGTAAATTTTACAACAAAAACGATTTCATTCATAAACGCAGGCGCAATGCCACAAGCGACCTCGCTTCATTCATAAAAACAGACGCCGTAACATCTCCCCGAGCATGCCTTTGCCAACAAGCGTCTTTTCGCGACGATGGCAAAAGCTAAAAATCATAAATTGAACAACTTTCTGATGCTTCTTCACAGAAAGAAGTGACAAAAGTGGCAACATAGCCGTTGTCGATTTACAATATTTGTCTAAAATATTTTTCCGTGACTCGCAAAAATCTGCGTCGATATGTATGCACGCTCATACATCTTCATACATATTTACGCTGGTTTGTAGGCGGAGCTGTACAGCGGCAAGGGAAGCGGTGACAATTGGCGGCCATTCGTTTATTTTTTTCGGCACAGCTTGGATTTTCTATCATCACACAAGTGCTGAACACAATGAGCGCGACAGACTGCAAGCGACATTTGTCAAATATTAGAATACACACGTTCTTAGGGACACATTTATTGAGGCAGCTTCACAACTATATGTCCTTAAGAATGTGTGTATTTTAATAACTGTGTCCATAAGAACGTGTGTATTTCGTTCAATGTGGTCAGCACTTGACTATTTGACAAAACGCCAGTTTCGGCCATTGGTTGACCGTGACAACGGAGATGCGTGCGGCACTTGTTACTATGGATGTATGTACATACATATGTATGTGGCTCGCAATTGCTTTCGTAAACATACAGACAAATGTGCCAAAGAAATAATATACATACATATGTATGTATGTATGTATATGCCATAGAAATTCTATTGGTACAAATATGGAAATGATAACGAAATAATGCGAATATGCATATTTCATGAAGGTCATTAATTTTTTTGAAGAAATGAAAGGAATGAATGGAAGTGTTTATATGAGCACATTTAAGTTCATTTTATAATAGACGAAATTAATATAATTTTTGAAATAATAATTTATTTAAAATTATTTTTTATTTAATTTTATCACATAAAATTTTTACAATTTTTACTAAAGTAATCACGCATATGTGACAATGGTTCATATAATTCAATATAAGCATGCATATGTCACTCAGAGAGTGCTTTTTTACATTCTCTGTGTGTCTCTATATATATTTTGTATATTTTTCTACAAACCAATTCTCTTTATTTATTCTCAGTCATTTTACATATATTTCTGCCACTGAAAGTGCTCAATTCTGCTAAATAGCCAGAGCACGGCGAATTCCTTGATCTGATTCTATCAGCTCTGTTAGCCGCGCAATCGAACCGTCATACAGATTTCGATTTGCACCTTCTCTATACTTTTAAGTTCTCTGGCACAGAGGCATAACTTAAAATCTATACGAGTAATTTAAGAAATTCAGATCAATAATTCGCCGATTTTTTAACAATTTTGTTCGTCCAAAAACATTTTTTAAACTCTCACATATTCATGCAACCAGAATTAAAGACTGTGAATATTTGTATTTAATGATGACATGGCATATATGCCGAATAAAGGAACAGAAATACACTCTCAACGAAGAATTTCGTTTTGCTTTTCGTTTATATTTTTTCATTTGAAAGTGTAAACACAATGGCTCAAACAGCTGCAGCAGCAGACATATAAACTGAGCAACGTCGGTTAATCTTATATATGTACATTTTGAAAAGCAACTAACAACACAATGGCCGGCATTAAAAACCCAAACGCAGTTGTCCATTTTACATAGCACAATTTCGAGAACTAATATTTCACTTCAAATGAAATTTTAATATTTTCCAACCAGAGAACATAAAAATAGGAATTTTTGCTTTAAATTATCACTTGTTATTACAAATGATATAATAACTATAATATATTTTTAAAATGTAAAATACATCAATGTCAGCCATAGTTTTAATTTTACAGAATTCACGGCATCAGAA
The DNA here is from genome assembly GCF_024586455.1 of Bactrocera neohumeralis. Classification (NCBI taxonomy): domain Eukaryota; kingdom Metazoa; phylum Arthropoda; class Insecta; order Diptera; family Tephritidae; genus Bactrocera; species Bactrocera neohumeralis. Next base: position 1,298,210 of record NW_026089622.1, on the reverse strand, counting down.
ATCTAACATTTTTCACAGTTCTACTGTCAATACTGTCGTCCTACTGTCGTTGGCAAAAATAAGAGAAATATGAAGTTACGTAAAATGGCCATAGCAGTCGTGTATGCAGCAATCAGGGAATATTGAAGAAATTTTAATATTTGACAGATGTAGTTTGCAGTCGAAAAAATGTCGTACAAAGCACATTGTGTTTACACTCTCACATGCCCAAGAATATGAAGAGACATAATATATATGTATGCATGCTCCTTATGATACTCACAACAACAGCATTGTGATATTTTCATGCTTCAATTTTTCTTTCAACTAGTGAATCGCAATGTATGTAAATAAATATGTATGCTTTTGCGTTTTGCTGTCGGCAATTCAATATTGACATGTAAACATAATTATGATATTAGTATATTTTGTATGAATGCATGTATAGTAATATTTATAGTCAATTTGGACTTGCATATTTAATAATTTTCTTTGATTTTTACATAATATATTATTTTAATAAATATTTTTGTATTATATTAATTAATAGAAATTAAATTTATCACAACAATATATATACATATGTATGTATATATGCATACGTACATCTACTATCATATTAATCTTAAGTCTCTGCACATGCTCATATCATAATCTTATTATGTATGTATACGCATGTGCGCATTCAGAAATTCAAATCATGATTTTATCACTTATCAATATAATGTATTACATGCGCGCGCATTGATCTGCATGTTCATACATTCATATATACTTATATGTACATATATTTGCATACATTGCCGAACAAATAATGCACAAGCATACAAACATACATATGCGTACACATGTGAATATGTCGCCAAAAAAAAAATTGAAGCATTGTTCTACAAAAACAACAATTGCTCCAATAGCAGAAGCATCACAAGTCAATATGGTCAATTCGGCTGGAATTGGCGAAGCCCAAATGTAGTAAATTTTACAACAAAAATGATTTCATTCATAAACGCAGGAGCATATGCCACAAGCGACCTCCCTTCATTCATAAAAACAGACGCCGTAACATCTCCCCGAGCATGCCTTTGCCAACAAGCGTCTTTTCGCGAGGATGGCAAAAGCTAAAAATCATAAATTGAACAACTTTCTGATGCTTCTTCACAGAAAGAAGTGACAAAAGTGGCAACATAGCCGTTATCGATTTACAATATTTGTCTAAAATATTTTTCCGTGACTCGCAAAAATCTGCGTCGATATGTATGCACGCACATACATCTTCATACATATTTACGCTGGTTTGTAGGCGGAGCTGTACAGCGGCAAGGGAAGCGGTGACAATTGGCGGCCATTCGTTTATTTTTTTCGGCACAGCTTGGATTTTCTATCATCACACAAGTGCTGAACACAATGAGCGCGACAGACTGCAAGCGACATTTGTCAAATATTAGAATACACACGTTCTCAGGGACACATTTATTGAGGCAGCTTCACAACTATATAACTGTGTCCATAAGAACTTGTGTATTCGCGCTCAATGTGGTCAGCACTTGACTCTTTGACAAAACGCCAGTTTCGGCCATTGGTTGACCGTGACAACAGAGATGCGAAAGATGCCTGCGACACTTGCTATTATGATGTATGTACATATGTATGTGGCTCGCATTTGCTTTCGTAAACATACAGACAAATGTGCCAAAGAAATGATATACATATGTATGTATGTATATGCCATAGAAATTCTATTGGTACAAATATGGAAATGATAACGAAATAATGCGAATATGCATATTTCATGAAGGTCATTAATTTTTTTTGAAGAAATGAAAGGAATGAATGGAAGTGTTCATATGAGCACATTTAAGTTCATTTTATAATAGACGAAATTAATATAATTTTTGAAATAATAATTTATTTAAAATTATTTTTTATTTAATTTTATCACATAAAATTTTTACAATTTTTCGGAAAACAATGGTTCCTATAATACAAAGTAATCACCCATATGTGACAATGGTTCATATAATACAATATAAGCATGCATATGTCACTCAGAGAATGTTTTTTTACAATCTCTGTGTGACTGTATATTTTGTATATTTTTCTACAAAGCAATTCTCTTTATTTATTCTCAGTCATTTTACATATATATCTGCCACTGCACGTGCTCAATTCTGCTAAATAGCCAGAGCACGGCGAATTCCTTCATCTGATTCTATCAGCTCTGTTAGCCGCGCAATCGAACCATCATACAGATTTCGATTTGCACCTTCTCTATACTTTTAAGTTCTCTGGCTAAACAATGTCTGAAAACAAAGTTCATGGAACTCACATAATTATCCGATATATGTATGTATGTGTTGGCAAACTATACACGATTAAGTATATAACATTTTTTTAAATCCCTATATCACAGCGTGAAGATTGGAGAAATAAGACTACAACCACGGTATATAAATCAAGAAGCAATTAATAAAGCTTTGCACAAATAATGCCTTCGAAATATGTAATCGTATTATGGGCAGGATATGTCCAAATCGGACCAAAACTTTTCAAGGCCATAGGTACTGGAAAAAAGTCAGTTTAGAAAATGTTTGAGTTGTATCTCATTTGTATTTAGTATGAAATATATACAAGGCTGGATTTAGGCCATAAAGGTGCATATCTGTTCATCACATAGCTTCAACTGAAAATAAAAGGTCTTCAACAACAAGGCGTGATGTTAATTTGATGATGAGTTCAGTTTTTTTTATTTTGCCTAAAATTTTATGCCATGGCATTTCGATTGGAATTTCGGTTATAGTGCGCTGTATGGTGTCTTCAAGCTCCTTGAGTGTTGCTGATTGGCATGATCTTGGCGGCCATTTGAATGAACCTTTTCTCGAAAATAATGAGTCGCACGCGATGTGTTCATGTTTAGACGTAAAACGCCGCACCGTCTTGTTGGAAATAGAGATCGTCCGCGTCGATTTCTTCAAATTTCGGAAAAACAAGTCGGTCAATATCGTGTTATAAATCTCGCTATGGACGGTTCGGAAGAAATAAGACCCGGTGATGACGTCATACTACAATCCTCACCAAAGGATCACTTTTTATTTTTATCACCCCAATAGCGACACTTTTGTTTGTTAAAGAAAACGTTAAGCCAGAAAGGGAGTTCGGTTTGACGTAATCATCTTGGACAATTTCCTCGTCATACCAAAGTAAAGCGTGACATATTGAAATGGCAAAAGTTACTGAATACAGAATTTGAAAAAACTCCATTAACAAACATGGCCAAAAAGAGCAGTCAAAATCATGTCATCTCTATTGGTAGACGCTGTACATTATTTGTTATGCCTACCGTTGTTATTGGATACATTAATCGACACCAACATTTTACAAAGAAACTGGTGTACATGTAGTATTGACTAGACAGTCATAGAAATATAGTGAATTTATGAAAACTTACAAAATAAAATGTCAAGGATAAAACCGCTTTGTGTAACGGAAGGACTCCGAGATCTTATGAAAAATCTTACTAAGGAAATTTTAAAGAAAAAACCTCTAAATATTTATGAGTTTTCGGCGAATTATTTTGAGTCTGTGATTGAAGAACAAGAAGTATTTAATAAGCACCAAAACTTTGAAGCAATTCTAAATTATGAAACTACAATAATAAAAAGCAGCGCTGTTTCACTACAAACACAAGTTCCTCTTTCTCTTCTTCGTAGTATAATTCCTGAAGAGTTATTTGAGCTTATAAAAGAGTTTATCAAAGCTGTTTTACGTACAAATCCAGACAACATTTGTGAATTCGCTGTCCAATATTTCAATAAATTAAAAGAACAATATCATGGGACAAACTGTTTAGTAGAATATGGTTCGTACGAAAATTACCTTAAAACTACTCAGGAGTTTTCAACCTATGCAGATGAAAAATGTACTTGTGGTCGATTTCTTACTCAAAGGCCGAGGAAGGAAAAAGTTCACTCTGATCTTAATGGCCCTAGAAATTCTAGTGAGATAAGACATTTAGATTTATCAACATTCAATAAAATCAATAATCAAGAATTTAAAACTGAAAAGTTAATAAGTAAAAATAATACTAAAATTATTTGCGGGTTAGATATGTATAAGCAACAAAAGTACATATCTGCTATTGTTATAATTCAACGTTTCTTCCGTCATATTTTAAAACTGCAAAAACCTGAAACACGTATTATAAAAGAAATTGTTACTGAAGAGATAGGCGAGCCATCCAACACTAAAGTTTCTCCAGGGCTAACCTATAGAGATACATCGAGCTGCAACAATGAAAGCTTTAGAGATACAAACTTACCAAGGGCAAATAAAGGTATGTGTATACTCATTCAATCGCATTAAACTAGGATGTAAATAAGCAAGTTCACCCAATTATAAGTACAAGTAGAACGGACATGCGTTGCTGTGACTATGGTATACATTAACTACTATCATGAGCAACTGTTCAATATAATGAAAATACTTTCACGAATAAAGAATACATTATTTCCGGTGTCAAAATCAAGGGAAGTGCTTTTCAGATTTAATTTTGAAAATGAATTTTGGAAATCTAAACTGAAAAGACGAAGAAGAAGAAGAAGACTGATTTCCTGCAACAAGATCATTTATTAATTAAAATTCTCATTGATTATCTAACGTCTTTTTTTCACCGACACCACCGAAAAGCTTATCGTTGCCATTAACATCTTCCCTCGTTCTGTCATTGCTTTGACAGATTGTTGAAGTTTGATTGTTTTTGTGAGAATTCGGAATTTTACTCAAAATTATAATTACGAGGATTGCTGTTGGTAGAATTTGAACAAAATGTGAACAAAATCTAAAGAAAATTGTAGAAAACAATTTACAAAAATAAATTTAAAAAAATTATTTGTTCTGTATCTGGTTTTGGCTTAATTCTTCCTTTAATAAACATTCGAATCAAATCAGCCAATTTTAATTTGAAGTTATGTATAAATGACCATGTATGCACCCGCGAAAAAATGTCAAAATAATAAGTGTAAAATATTGATGAATTGTTTGAATGAAATACCGATGAAATCTCGAAGTGATGCTTCATTTTGAAATCTTTTCAACAAAGAAATTATTTAGTCTTCTGCTTTGTTCATTTGTTCTTCACGTGATACCGGAAAGTTATTGGCTTAGGAATCAGAAATTTCGTAGAAGAGTACCTTCTACTGAATAAACTCAACAGTATCGCATTGATCCTTCAACCAAAATCTCCATTTGGGGATAGTAAAGGATGGGACAATGACCCCAAAGCAGAATCTAATATATGATATAAGCTTAACCACACCATTTGTTTTTTGAAAGTATATCAAAATTCTCTTAAATGGTGGTTCAGCATCTACAGTCGTAAATACATATAACAGCAAAATCAGATCAAGTGTCATCATTATATCTTCGTATATCTGTTTAGCGATTCATAATAATTGCCATACGAATCTCTTTCTGTGCATTGCATACTCTGTCACAATGTTCCATCATTGTACGAAGTGAACGAATAAATTGATTAATTCTATCTCATTCAACAGAAATTGTCTCATTAACAGCATAGCAGGTTTTATTTGATTGCTCTTGCATTCTATATTGAACAATCGTATCGACATCGTAAAATTACAACTGGGCATTATTTGGCTTACAACCATTTGCTGTGACCATGGGTCCTAATCTGTGATAAAATACGTTGCGAAGTTTGAAATGATAAATTCCTCTTAAAGCTGTGTCAGAAATATTCCGAAATGATCACATCAGAGGCCAAAATGTAGCTTCGAAATAGTCGAAATTCGAAATTGTCGAAATAGTTTTTGGACTTTTTCTATATATTTCTATCAAATTTGATGTGAGACCGTCATATCATGAAGCAAGAAGCTTGGCTAAACAATGGCTGAAAACAAAGTTCATGGAACTCACATAATTATCCGATATATGTATGTATGTGTTGGCAAATTATACACAATTAAGTATATAACATTTTTTTAATTCCCTATGTCACAGCGTGAAGATTGGAGAAATAAGACTACAACCACGGTATATAAATCCAGAAGCAATTAATAAAGCTTTGCACAAATAATGCCTTCGAAATATGTAATCGTATTATGGGCAGGATGTGTCCAAATCGGACCAAAACTTTTCAAGGCCATAGGTACTGGAAAAAAGTAGGTTTAGAAAATGTTTGAGTTGTATCTCATTTGTATTTATGTAGTATGAAATATATACAAGGCTGGATTTAGGCCATAAAGGTGCATATCTGTTCATCCCATAAATTCAACTGAAAATAAAAGGTCGTCAACAACAAGGCCTGATGTTAATTTGATGATGAGTTCAGTTTTTTTATTTTGCCTAAAATTGTATGCCATGGCATTTCGATTGGAATTTCGGTTATAGTGCGCTGTATGGTGTCTTCAAGCTCCTTGAGTGTTGCTGATTGGCATGATCTTGGCGGCCATTTGAATGAACCTTTTCTCGAAAATAATGAGTCGCACGCGATGTGTTCATGTTTAGACGTAAAACGCCGCACCGTCTTGTTGGAAATAGAGATCGTCCGCGTCGATTTCTTCAAATTTCGGAAAAACAAGTCGGTCAATATCGTGTTATAAATCTCGCTATGGACGGTTCGGAAGAAATAAGACCCGGTGATGACGTCATACTACAATCCTCACCAAAGGATCACTTTTTATTTTTATCACCCCAATAGCGACACTTTTGTTTGTTAAAGAAAACGTTAAGCCAGAAAGGGAGTTCGGTTTGACGTAATCATCTTGGACAATTTCCTCGTCATACCAAAGTAAAGCGTGACATATTGAAATGGCAAAAGTTACTGAATACAGAATTTGAAAAAACTCCATTAACAAACATGGCCAAAAAGAGCAGTCAAAATCATGTCATCTCTATTGGTAGACGCTGTACATTATTTGTTATGCCTACCGTTGTTATTGGATACATTAATCCACACCAACATTTTACAAAGAAACTGGTGTACATGTAGTATTGACTAGACAGTCATAGAAATATAGTGAATTTATGAAAACTTACAAAATAAAATGTCAAGGATAAAACCGCTTTGTGTAACGGAAGGACTCCGAGATCTTATGAAAAATCTTACTAAGGAAATTTTAAAGAAAAAACCTCTAAATATTTATGAGTTTTCGGCGAATTATTTTGAGTCTGTGATTGAAGAACAAGAAGTATTTAATAAGCACCAAAACTTTGAAGCAATTCTAAATTATGAAACTACAATAATAAAAAGCAGCGCTGTTTCACTACAAACACAAGTTCCTCTTTCTCTTCTTCGTAGTATAATTCCTGAAGAGTTATTTGAGCTTATAAAAGAGTTTATCAAAGCTGTTTTACGTACAAATCCAGACAACATTTGTGAATTCGCTGTCCAATATTTCAATAAATTAAAAGAACAATATCATGGGACAAACTGTTTAGTAGAATATGGTTCGTACGAAAATTACCTTAAAACTACTCAGGAGTTTTCAACCTATGCAGATGAAAAATGTACTTGTGGTCGATTTCTTACTCAAAGGCCGAGGAAGGAAAAAGTTCACTCTGATCTTAATGGCCCTAGAAATTCTAGTGAGATAAGACATTTAGATTTATCAACATTCAATAAAATCAATAATCAAGAATTTAAAACTGAAAAGTTAATAAGTAAAAATAATACTAAAATTATTTGCGGGTTAGATATGTATAAGCAACAAAAGTACATATCTGCTATTGTTATAATTCAACGTTTCTTCCGTCATATTTTAAAACTGCAAAAACCTGAAACACGTATTATAAAAGAAATTGTTACTGAAGAGATAGGCGAGCCATCCAACACTAAAGTTTCTCCAGGGCTAACCTATAGAGATACATCGAGCTGCAACAATGAAAGCTTTAGAGATACAAACTTACCAAGGGCAAATAAAGGTATGTGTATACTCATTCAATCGCATTAAACTAGGATGTAAATAAGCAAGTTCACCCAATTATAAGTACAAGTAGAACGGACATGCGTTGCTGTGACTATGGTATACATTAACTACTATCATGAGCAACTGTTCAATATAATGAAAATACTTTCACGAATAAAGAATACATTATTTCCGGTGTCAAAATCAAGGGAAGTGCTTTTCAGATTTAATTTTGAAAATGAATTTTGGAAATCTAAACTGAAAAGACGAAGAAGAAGAAGAAGACTGATTTCCTGCAACAAGATCATTTATTCATTAAAATTCTCATTGATTATCTAACGTCTTTTTTTCACCGAAACCACCGAAAAGCTTATCGTTGCCATTAACATCTTCCCTCGTTCTGTCATTGCTTTGACAGATTGTTGAAGTTTGATTGTTTTTCTGAGAATTCGGAATTTTACTCAAAATTATAATTACGAGGATTGCTGTTGGTAGAATTTGAACAAAATGTGAACAAAATCTAAAGAAAATTGTAGAAAACAATTTACAAAAATAAATTTAAAAAAATTATTTGTTCTGTATCTGGTTTTGGCTTAATTCTTCCTTTAATAAACATTCGAATCAAATCAGCCAATTTTAATTTGAAGTTATGTATAAATGACCATGTATGCACCCGCGAAAAAATGTCAAAATAATAAGTGTAAAATATTGATGAATTGTTTGAATGAAATACCGATGAAATCTCGAAGTGATGCTTCATTTTGAAATCTTTTCAGCAAAGAAATTATTTAGTCTTCTGCTTTGTTCATTTGTTCTTCACGTGATACCGGAAAGTTATTGGCATAGGAATCAGAAATTTCGTAGAACAGTACCTTCTACTGAATAAACTCAACAGTATCGCATTGATCCTTCAACCAAAATCTCCATTTGGGGATAGTAAAGGATGGGACAATGACCCCAAAGCAGAATCTAATATATGATATAAGCTTAACCACACCATTTGTTTTTTGAAAGTATATCAAAATTCTCTTAAATGGTGGTTCAGCATCTACAGTCGTAAATACATATAACAGCAAAATCAGATCAAGTGTCATCATTATATCTTCGTATATCTGTTTAGCGATTCATAATAATTGCCATACGAATCTCTTTCTGTGCATTGCATACTCTGTCACAATGTTCCATCATTGTACGAAGTGAACGAATAAATTGATTAATTCTATCTCATTCAACAGAAATTGTCTCATTAACAGCATAGCAGGTTTTATTTGATTGCTCTTGCATTCTATATTGAATAATCGTATCGACATCGTAAAATACAACGGGGCATTATTTGGCTTACAACCATTTGCTGTGACCATGGGTCCTAATCTGTGATAAAATACATTGCGAAGTTTGAAATGATAAATTCCTCTTAAAGCTGTGTCAGAAATAGTCCGAAATGATCACATCAGAGGCCAAAATGTAGCTTCGAAATAGTCGAAATTCGAAATTGTCGAAATAGTTTTTGGACTTTTTCTATATATTTCTATCAAATTTGATATGAGACCGTCATATCATGAAGCAAGAAGCTTAGCTAAACAATGGCTGAAAACAAAGTTCATGGAACCAATATGAAAAATATAAAAAACAAAACTCGCCAATAATATAAGAAATCATGGGATACCATCAAAACACACGAAGAAATTCTTTCTCGATTTTAAGTGTTGTTGATGTTGATTCAATTAAATGCTTATCCTTAGAATACAAATGTAAATAATTTAACTATCAAACAATGCACTTGAAATTTACCTAAAAATTTCTAACTCAACAAAATATAATAAACGTTATCAATTTATTTTCGTTAAAATTTGCAACAAACCAACCGCATGTAACGAAAACGGGAAAAAAATAAATCACTTCCTTTTCGTTGTGGTTGTTGATATTGTCGATTCCACCAACTACATAAAATTGACCTTGAAAAAATTGTTTCAAAAATTAACTGACACACAATACACTTGAAATAAATATAACATTTTCTAACTTAACAAAATAAAACGAATGGTATCAAAGGTTATTTCCACTTCAATGCGTTTTTTTTTCAGAAACAATACTTGAAACTTACTGTAAATTATGAGTGGAAAGAACTCACATCCACAAATCCGCGCAAACGATACATAATTATCCGATATATGTATGTGTTGGCAAATTATACACAATTAAGTATATAACATTTTTTTTAAAATCCCTATGTCACAGCGTGAACATTGGAGAAATAAGATTACAACCACGGTATATAAATCAAGAATCAATTAATAAAGCTTTGCACAAATAATGCCTTCGAAATATGTAATCTTATTATGGGCAGGATCGGATCAAAAAAGTAAGTAAGGAAAAAAGTAGGTTTAGAAAATGTTTGAGTAGTATCTCATTTGTATTTAGCATGAAATATATACAAGGCTGAATTTAGGCCATAAAGGTGCATATCTGTTCATCACATAGCTTCAACTGAAAATAAAAGGTCGTCAACAACAAGGCGTGATGTTAATTTGATGATGAGTTCAGTTTTTTTATTTTGCCTAAAATTTTATGCCATGACATTTCGACTGGAATTTCGGTTATAGTGCGTTGTATGGTGTCTTCAAGCTCCTTGAGTGTTGCTGATTGGCACGATCTTGGCGGCCATTTGAATGAACCTTTTCTCATTAAAAATTAAACATCCTGGGGCCCCATTTTTCCTATATGTGGATTTCATTGCGTGTGTTTCACCGTACTCATTGTGTATTAGCCGAGAACCCGCAATACTAGCTGTAAGAAGCGATTTTGGTTTTAATTGAATTTTGTATTTTATGTAAGTATTTGTGCCTGCGTAAAGTAGATAATTTTTCATAATTAATTTGAAGCTTTGTATAGCTGATTCCCATAATCCACCTATATGAGGAGTGATAGATGTAATAACAGCGAACTTTTCTTCTTGACTGGAGTAGAAACCGCTTACGCGGTTATATCCGAGTTATCAACAGCGCGCCAGTCGATTCTTCTTTCGCAAGGTGGCGCCAATTGGAGATTTCAAGCATAGCCAGGTTCTTCTCCACCTGACCTTTCCAACGGAGTGGATCCTCTCTCTTCCTCTACTTACCCCGGCGGGTACTGCGTCGAATACTTTCAGAGTTATAGTGCTTTCGTAGCCGCTGTCTTTTAATTGGCTGAACTATGTCAATGTCGTCGATTGTTTCATACATCGAATGCGATTTTTGCCGTTGCCAATGCGCGAAGGACCATAAGTCTTTTGCAGAACTTTTCCCTCAAAAACTCGCAAGGTCGACTCTTCAGATGTTGTCAACAGGACCGGAATAATAAGTGCCTTATAGACTTTTGTTTTTGTTCCTCGAGAGAGGAGTTTACTTCTCAATTGCCTACTTAGTCCGAATTAGCACCTGGTGGCAAGAGATATTCTGCGTTGGATTTCGAGTCTGAGGTGGTGTATGTCGATTATCTTTTCACGGGTCTTTTCCAAATCCAGCGCATGGTGAATATAAGGTCGGTTGTTTATTTTCCAGGTCTAAGTCCACACTGATAAGGTCCAATCAGTTTGTTGAAGGTGGGCTTTAATCTTTCACAGAATACGCTCGATAGAACCTTATATGCGATGTTTAGGAGACCTATCCAATGGTAATTGGCGCAGATTGTGGGGTCTCCCTTCTTGTGAATTGGGCAGAGTACACTTAAATTCCAATCGTTGGGCATGCTTGCAGCGATATAATTCATCTGTTACATATTGAAATATGTATGCACTATGGATGCTAATTTGGCAATAACATAGCTCAAAACGTGGTAGACTTAAAATTTTTAGTAAGTGAGGTGTTGGACAAATGTGACTCTAGCGGTAGTCGTAAGACGAACCAGTCATTTTTTGATCGAGTAATTTTGGCTTCTCCTTCTTCAAAGGTTTTGTTTGTTATTGGGGAATTTTTCCTAATTTCCCTAATTGTGAAGTAAAGCATTTGTGGTATTATCCTCAAATTTAGTTCGTATAGTGGTAACTGGTTCTGTCACTAGTCCACTTAGAATCCAACCGAATATAGTGTTTTGCACTAGAAAGGTGCTTGAAATTTTTTCCACACCTTTATATATTAATTCTACTATAAGGTCTCTGCCTAATATAATATCTATTTGAGCTGGTGTGTTGCAGTTGGCATCTGCCATCTTTTGGTGCGAAAACCTTGTTCTTTACTAGCTAATTGAGTGATAGCTTGTAAGCATGTTCTTCTTCTTCTTAATTGGCGTAAACACCGCTTACGCGATTATAGCCGAGTTAACAACAGCGCGCTCGTCGTTTCTTTTTTTCGCTACGTGGCGCCAATTGGATATTAAAAGTGAAGTCAGGTTCTTCTCCACTTGGTCCTTCCAACGGAGTGGAGGTCTTCCTCTTCCTCTGCTTCCCCCGGCGGATACTGCGTCGAATACTTTCAGAGCTGGAGTGTTTTCATCCATCCGGACAACATGATCTAGCCAGCGTAGCCGCTGTCTTTTAATTCGCTGAACTATGTCGATATCTCGTACAGCTCATCGTTCCATCGAATGCGATATTCGCCGTGGCCAATGCGCAAAGGACCATAAATCTTTCGCAGAATTTTTCTCTCGAAAACTCGTAACGTCGACTCATCGGTTGTTGTCATCGCCCAAGCCTCTGCACCATACAGCAGGACGGGAATTATGAGCGACTTATAGAGTTTAGATTTTGTTCATCGAGAGAGGACTTCACTTTTCAATTGCCTACTCAGTCCGAAGTAGCACCTGTTGGCAAGAGCAATCCTGCGTTGGACATTCCAGGTGCATGCCCTCAAATCGTAGTCCTTATTTCGTTTGCCATGGTCGTCATCAAAAGGAGGGTCTCTCATCCGAGGCTTGTTGCTTCCTTTCATTGGGGGTGTTTTTTTACGTGGCGGGTCCCAAACCCAGCGCACAACCCTATGTAGGGGATGTTTCGCCTTCTTACATTAACTCGACTTCGAACGGATGTTCTTAGGCTACCCAGAGGATACTTGGTCAAAGACCGGAAGTAGTGAGCTGCTTGAGCCATGTGTAAAAGAATCGTTTCTGGCCACTCCCAAGTGAATGGCGATCACACAACTTTCCGTGAACTTCTACACATGACTCCATCCTTCAAATTGTAGGCATGTTAGAAAGTTTTAATATGACTTTAATTAACTCATACGCTTGGGGAAAAACTAAGATAATGGGGAAGATTTTTTTTGAGTTTTGTATTACTGTTCCGCCCATTACCATAATTTGAGTGTTTTGTAGTTTTGTTGGCAGTTTTAGACTTTTTTGTGCGTTAGGCGCTATGCATGATAGCTGTTATCCTTGGTTTCCTCATCTTGCTTTTGCAATTAAATCCGTGCTTCTTCTTGAATTGTGTCTTTTGTGACAATATAAGCAATTGAATTTGCTGTTATTACGTCAATGAAGTTTAATTCAATACCTTACCGCTGGTGGGAGGCAATGAGAGACTTGCATCGAGGGAAAGTTATTTAATTCTTATTTTTATTTTGTATTTGCTTATAAACTATTTTAGGAATCTTATCTGACAAGCATACAAAGAACAAACCGTGCGCACACCTTTCGTAAGCTCACATGTTCGGTCAAAATGCGATAAATCGATGTTCTGGAGATGTTCAATTCCATTTCCATGAATTTCAATAATGATTTCGGCTGATTTTTGATGAATTCACGCACAGTTTCAATGGAATTTCCGGTGATCACGGATTTTGATTGGCCCACATGTCGATCGGCATTTATGTCCTCACGACCACTTTGAAAACATTGAAACCACTCGTACACTCTGCTACGGGGTAGGCAGTCATCGCAATAAACTTGTTTCATCTATTGACACGTTTCGGTAAAAGCTTTACGAATTTTGAGACAAAATTTAATGTTGGTTCTTTGTTCGAAGCTCATTTTAGCACTGATAACACAAACATACTGACACTTAAAAAAAACGCAATAACTTCACTTCCAAGCATTGAAATGTCATGAAATTCTGGACAATAGATAAAGAGAGCAGATTCTAATGCACCAGAACGCTCCTTGTATATTGCAGCAGGTTGTTTAGCTGCATGAAATGGGGTTGTTTTAATGTGTATAATTCAATATACATATGTGTGTGTGTGTTTTCGCTGAAAACTACTTGAAAACTTACATTCCACTCATTATAATCGGTGCCTGCTCTAGTTTAATCGATGTTTTCGGACGACATATTTTGCCGGCTCTAAATTGTCACTTGATATTTGTTTACATTCCATATGCAAATACAGCTGTCACTTTATATTCTCATATTAGGGGATTCTCTTGCTCTTGCAAAACCTTGCACGGTGCAGAAATTGCAGAATTTTCTTCTTGGTGCGACGACACAACAACAAACACACGCAGAAAATTATTTGCAATGGCTGTAAAATATGTCAGACCAAAACCCATGTTTATATTCGTGCCGTCATATATCACTAGATTCTGCAATGGGTGCTCTCTTGGCCTTGCATATTTCGGTATAGATTTTTTGGATTTTGTGTCATCGTGCAATCTTACAAGAGCAAGAGAATGCCGCTATTGATAGTTGTCAGTGAAAACTCATCGAAAACACCCATTGTCCGTCCGATCGACTTAGATTCCACAACAGCCAAATGTGTTTTCAAAATGTTTTCAATGTCGGTCCGAATATAGTATTAAGTATAAATTTATGACTTTAGTTTACAACAGTGGTCGGCATGAGAAGATCTGTCACTGTGTTGGTGAGCACCAGAATACTGCAACGAGTAATAAATTTTTGTTTATACTTAAGTACTGATCCATTACTCTGTCTGATTCTGTCAGTTCAGTTCATGTACACGAAGCGAACTGTTAGTCTTCAAATCAGCGATAGAGAGCAACTTTGTATCACAAGCGAACAGTTTATACCTGATTTGTTTATGAACATTCGTATCAGCAGAAAATACCCAAAGTGATGCAAACTCATGCTTCAATGATTGAAATGATCGACAGAGTTTGGTTTGTGTATCATTCCCTAAACACTGATTTATTAGTGCACTTTTGTTATATTTCAAATACATATGTTTGTATATGCATGTATGTATGTATATATGTATATATGTTATATGTATAATGGAAATTCCATCGAGTACATATATACATACAACAAATGTATGTATATATGTACGTACGTTGTCGATAGAATTTCCATTGTTTACGCTTCGAAAATTTGTAACATGCGCACATTTTCAAAGCTGCTACATTTTTTGCCACACATGATTCAAATCAGTCCTGCAGAAAATTGTTGCTGCTTGCTGTACTCATAGATTTACTCGAAGATTTACTCAAAGTTTCATTTCAATTCAAACAATCGTCGCAACCAGGAATAAAGGGATGTCCAACTTATTCCAGTGTGAGAGCGCTTCAAAATTAGCATTTTTTATAACATTTTCCATTCTGGCCAGATCGAACAAAATAAGAATTTTTGGGCATTTATCAACCCAATACCCAACATTTAGTACTATTAAAAATTACTATTTAGTGGTTATTTATTATATGGAGAAACTATCTGAATCCTTTTAAAGTATATTAGAACAACAGTCACCGACTAAACCTCGTACTGAGCAGTTGAGTTAGCGTCTTTCTCTGAGTTTATAGCTATTCATATAGCTCTCTTTTGGTGTTCTTTTTTTTTTTGCACTACGGTCCGCTTACTTAAGTAACGCGATTAATACTTATTTTAAGTGAGAAATATAATCCAATACTTATATCAGTGTATTATAACTTTTCCACTATGCCCCCGGCGGGCTTCCAGTTCGGGGACAACAGGTTTGCTGCGCTGGCCCAAGGTCCCCAACCAAAACGTAAAAAATCGTATCAAAAACTGCAAGATGCTTTTCCTGACTTACCGCCAATAAAAAGTGATGATCCAAAGTATATTGTGATTAAATCCGACGAGAATTCTACACCCCTTTCGAAGGTTTCTTGTTTTCGTGTTTACAATGCCTTACTTACCGTGAGCAAAGATATAAACAAAATTAGTGAATTACGCGACGGCAGCCTATTACTGCTAGTGAAAAATAAGCAAGTAGCAGAAAAGTTTATAAAAACGAAATGTCTTTTCAACATTGGCGCTGTTAGCGCTAGCTATCATCAACATCTTAATTGTAACAAAGGCACCATTTATGCACCGTTTTTAAACGATGTGACTGAAAGCGAAATAATAGAAAGACTGAGTTCTTACGAAGTTTCCGCGGTTTATAAGTTCACTCGCAAAGTTGAAG
The DNA here is from genome assembly GCF_024586455.1 of Bactrocera neohumeralis. Lineage (NCBI taxonomy): Eukaryota > Metazoa > Arthropoda > Insecta > Diptera > Tephritidae > Bactrocera > Bactrocera neohumeralis. The sequence continues at coordinate 1,282,024 of NW_026089622.1, read as the reverse complement.
GTGTTATAAAGCCTACTGGTGTTATGCTAATATCATTCAACAGTTATAGTAGTAAAACATTGTAAGGGTTCCCCAACATGCGAAATTTGCAATTTCCCGTCTCCACACGATAATGATTGCATCCGAGTTATGTGTGCGAATTGTTCTGGCGAGCATCGTTCTTCGGACTATAAGTGTCCAAAGTATATGCAAACCAAAGAAATTTTAAAAATAAAGACACTAGAAAAGTGCAGTATGCACGAAGCCCTTAAAAAGTATAGAAAAAATACTTCCCTCCCTTCCCTCACTGCTAGCTTTGCACATGTGCTTCAACCTACAAAAGATCAGCCATCAACAATTTCACAAAATCTAAAAATACTCATAGAATTGCCGACAATGACTTGCCTAGTACATCAAAACAAAACGCAGAGGTCACCTCTGCTCCCAACTCATCAATAAACTCTTTAACTAGAAAAAATCACTCATCAAACGCCAACAATAAACATATTTCCATCAACAAGCCTGCATCGATCAGTTCAGACTACAACAACGTCTCACATTCAGCTAAAAATATCAGCGACAACTGTACCCAACAAGCCTCTTTCTTAAATCCCAAACTTTTCAGTCCAACAACAGCCTCTCTCATTTCTAACTTAAACAACTCCTTAAACTCGCTTAATAAATACACTGACTTCAACAACACTACTACCAACACTACCGTGCAGTCTAATCCACCTAATCACGAAAATCTCTTTCCAACAACAAGCAATTCCAACGATAATCAATACTCTACTCAACATACTGAACAAATAGAAATTGACTCTGAATAAATACGCTTAGCCTTTACTCTCTTTTGAACTAGTACTCAATTGGTGACACTCAGCTTCAACTGACTGCTCATACGAGTTGATATTCTAGCTCTCTTCTGTTTCCCTTTTTCTTTTTTTCCTACATAGATCTTATGATTCCATTATTGCAATGGAATTTAAACGGCTACACTAATAATTACAATGAGCTTCAATTATTAATACAAGATCATTCCCCAGCTATTATACTCTTAAATGAAACTCACATCTCTTTCAACTTGTCGGCTTTTACTCCTAAGCAGTACATTGGCATGTTTCACAATCTTCCACATATTAGCACAGGTAAATGAGGTATTGCGATTCTCATAAGAAGAGATATTCCACACAAAATTAATGCCATTCAATCCAACTTGCTGGCTATGTCGATCGAAATTATCCTAGTTAAAAAAATCACCATTATCTGCACCTATATTGCACCAGATGAACATTTTACCACTACAGACATCCTGCAATTAATCAACCAAGCATCTACTCCTTTAATTTTCGCTGGTGATTTTAATGCATGGAGTCCACTATGGGGCTCTCCAATAGCCAACAAGAGGGGCAAATGCATTGAAGACGCTTTACTTTCCTCTAACTTAATATGTTTGAATAACGGATCCGCGACACACTTTTCCACTCACTCCACTTTTTCCCATGTAGATCTTACAATGTGCACCGACACACTTGCCACACAGTGCGAATGGAGTATACTCGATCACCTGCACGGAAGCGATCACTTCCCCATTGTACTAAAATTGCACCTAGGTTCAACAACTAAAAACCACAAAATAAATAAGGTATTCAAAACTGATTACGCTGATTGGGAGAAGTTTCAGACACATTGCGAGATAAATGGCAATAATACCCCAATATCTGACAACCCTAACCAAGAAAGTGCGAGGTTAACAAAAATTATCCCTTCAGCAGCGAATGTTAGCATTCCTCATACAAGGCCAACAGCAAGTTCAAAGAGTGTTCCTTGGTGGAATAAAGAAATCGCTGAATTGCGGGCAAAAAAACAGACAGCTTGGTATGAATACAAACGCGCTCGATCACTAGTCAACTTAATATCTTTCAGGAAAGCCAATGCTCTTTTCCGTCGTTCCGCGAAACAGGCCAAGCGTAAATGTTTTCAGGATTTCACAAGCAAAATAAATCCTTCGTCTAGTCCTAAGTTAATATGGAACGCTTTAAAAAAACTTTCTGGAGTGCCTAGAAATCTAACCATTCAATGCGTAAAGGTTTGGTAACCAATCCATCCGATATTTCCGAGTTATTTGCAAACCACTATTCTGAAACAAGCTCAGATATTTCATTCAGCACACAGTTTCAAACCACTAAAACCACCACACTGTCCGACACTTCCTACTCTGTCTCCCCTCTTTCTTTTTCTGCAAAACAAATAGAAACCAGCATTTCACTGTCTGAATTCGAGTTCGTTGCATCTACCGTTAAGGGTAAGTCCCCGGGGCAAGATAAAATTTCTTATCCAATTATCAGACATATGCCAAAAAGCCTCAAGCTCCGATTGGTAAAGCTTTATAACAAAATTTTCAATACTGGTGTCTACCCCCAATTTTGGAAAACGTCCTGTGTCATACCAATACTTAAACCACACAAATCCTCCGATGAACTTGCTAACTATAGGCCGATTTCCCTCCTTCCATGTATGGGCAAAATTTTGGAAAAGATCGTGGCTAACCGCTTGATGTGGTATGCTCAGCGAAACAAGTTCATATCACCGAATCAAGTCGCCTACAAAAAAGGTCAAGGCACGTTAGATGCTTTAATCCAACTAGACTACTTCATTACTAACGCTTTGTCCAGCAAAAACCACGTGTCCGTACTATCTCTGGACTTTCACAGAGCTTTCGACAAAATTGGAGCCCATATTATTATTCGACAACTAAGAAAATGGAAAATAGGCCAGAATATGATACGTTTTATTACTAACTTTCTCACAAACAGAAAACTCAAAGTCAACGTAAATGGTTTTCTTTCTTCAACACTCCCGCTTTCTAATGGTACGCCGCAAGGCTCACCTCTTTCAGCATTCCTTTTTATCATTGCTTTCGATGATATTAGTAGGATGATAAAAAATTACAAAGGAGTTGAGCACCAGATCTATGCTGACGATGTCCTAATCTACACAAAAGTCTCTGACGTTAATTTAGCTCAATCATTATTTACTAGTATACTCGCCAGAATTGAGACTTGGTCACTGGAGTCTGGTGCTTCACTTTCCTTAGACAAAACACATATGCTTCATGTATGTAGGAAGCAAAATTGCAACGGTATTTCACTAACCCACAACCAAACTAACATCGAATGTGAAACACAGCTGAAAATACTAGGATTAATTTTTGACTCTAATTATAATTTTAATGCTCACTGTAAATATGTCAGAAACTCGTTAATGTCACGATTAAATATTGTTAAATATCTCTCGTCTAAGCATTCATTTATTCATCCGAACACACTAGTCAATGTTGTCAGAGCTTTGCTAACTTCAAAAATAGATTATGGGCTCCCCATCTATGGCAATTGCTCCAAAAGCAGTATCAACCTTTTAAATGCACCTTACCATTGCGCAATACGGCGAAGTCTCCGGGCCTTTCCAACCTCGCCAATAAAAACGATAATGGCTGAATCTGGTTTACCAACTATTCAAAATAAAATTATAGATTCTTCGCTTCAAATTCTTGCGAAAACGGCTGAGAACACCAACCCATTACTAAATACAACTATCACCCATGCCACGAAAAAAAGAAAAATTCCAAGAATATAATCGGCTATTTCGAGATGCTTAAGTTTCGCTGCAGAAAATAATATTTTACGTAACGCAACACGCAAATTCACCACTCGACATCCTCCCTGTCTGATCAATGATAAAATACTACAGAATAAGCTTATGTTTTTGTCCAAGCCAAACACACCAAACGAAGTCTTTCAACAAACCTTTGCGGAACTGGATTCTAATTACACAAATAATGGCTGGAAGTTATTGTTTACGGATGGCTCCAAGTCCATCGATTCCACTTCGTTAGCAGTTGTCACTGCCACAGGAGAAATTATTTGCAATTGGCTTCTTCCTTCAACGACCTCTGTATTTACCGCTGAAGGATCTGCTATCCTTCATGCAGTTAATTACGCAAAAAAGACTAAAGGAAAGTTCCTCATCTGTACAGACAGCAAATCGTGTATGTCTGCAATAACGTCTCCTTCCAATCGCAATCCCATAATAGAAGTTATCAGAGACGCGGTCATTGGTGCCCCTCAGAAAATCCAAGTAATGTGGATCCCTGGCCATGCTGCGAAAAATGTAGCCAAGACTCCTGCCTTAATATACTACGTCTCATCCAAGCAAGACATTCTTAACCTTATTAAGCACAAAAGGCATCAAAAAAACGCAAGCGAATGGAAAACATTTAAACATCACTACGCGGTCATAAACCCAGCCAGAAATCGTATAATCTACTCGTCAACAGTTCCAACTAACGCAATGAAGCCATATACTCGATTAAGGATTGGACACACTATCATAACACACGCCCACTTACTATCGGGTAAAAGCCCATCCATTTGCCCCCTTTGTGATGACACCGCTTCTATCAAACACTTACTCACACTCTGTCCGATGCTTCTCCCAACAGCCCACAACTCTGGCAACATTGATCTCATAAAACTACTAAGTGAACCTTCAGAAAAAACGTGATATTTGTATATAGATTCTTAAAAACCAACGATTTGTTAAAATATATTTAAGCAACTTACATCTTTACTAACCCTTAGCAAATAGAATTTTTCACCTAGTTATAATTACAAGACGGCTGAAGGCCTCGTAGCCAGTGCTGCGTTTATGTATTTATATAATAAAACTCTTTTTGTTATATGAATTATTATAAATAAATAAATAAAATATTAGAACAACTGACTTTTGACTTTTCAATACCCAATAAAAGAATTTAAGCTTGTTTGCTGTCAATCATTAAATGTTTTTAATCATTTTCTGCCGATACCAATTTATTTCACCGGGTCAGTACTTAATTGCGTCACACAAAATTTAACACCTACGCAATTGCACCTTTGATTTTTAAATACGTATAAACAATCTCTTATTCTTATGCACGCCAAAGTTTTTATGTATTAACGCAGACATTTAACACGACACTTTTCCTTCAATTTGCGCTTCTGACATCACTTGTAGGAAATATAATGCAATAAAACACTTCAGTTTTATTTTAATTTATAAAAAGTAGTTTATTTAATAACACTTTGTTCAATATTTCCAAAAAAATTGTTTGTTTAATGACACTTTGTTCAATACTTTCAAAAAAGTAGTTTGCTTATATTTTTTCTTATTCCAATTTATAAAAGTACACAGGTTATTTAAAACCACCTTGCGTCCGTTCAGCGTAGAATTTCAGAATCAGGGATAATGAGATGCCCAACTTATTCCAGTGTGAGAGCGCCTTTTAGGCGTTTTTTATAAAATTTTCCAATATGGCCAGATCGAACAAAATAAGAATTTTTGGGCATTTTAAATTAAAACACACAACATTTATTACGATTGCAAATTATAATATATTGGACTTTTAATATATGGCGAAACTACTTAAGCCCTTTTTTATGATTTTATGGTATCTTAAAACAACTAACTTTTGATCTTTCAATACTTAACCCTGGTCGAGACCAACGGTCTGATACACTTAGTCGAGACCAATGGTGCTTGGCTAGGCCAAGTGGTGTTTACATACATTTGTATGGAAATACGTGTTGTATTTACGCTCATATATGTACAAAATAGATACATTTTTGAAATTTCTTACCTCTCGATTTGGTTGAAATCAAATTGACTGCCTTGTTCACGCTTGGCGGTGCAATAGCGGTCACAAAAAATGTAACATTTTGAGAAAAATTAAATTTTTTCTTAACCTTTTAAAACGCTCTACCATTTGACCTAGGTGGGTCAATTAAATTGCACCGGTTAGGTAATTTAAAGAGCTTTCAGGAAATGTATAATTTGCCCCCAAGGCCCCACCGGCGGCGTGGCAATAGGCGAAAATGGGTTTTCACCATGTCCCCCCATTTGTTTCACTACAGTTGGGGGGTATAGGGCCGGTGGGGATCAAAACCATTTTGCAAGTTAGCTCACCCCTGGGGCATTTAGGAAAGCCCTCAACCTCCCCTCCATCCCTACCAGGGGCGTAGCAACAGCGTTCACAAAAAATGTAATGTGATACGATATCCTTGATTTTTTTTTCTGAATTCTATAATATATTTAAATAACATTTAAAAACAAAATGTGCCTGGCCAGATCCGAGGGTCTCGATGAGGGTTAATAAGGTGTACTAAGCCTGTTAGTTCTCAATTAATAAATGTTTTTAATCATTTGTAAGTGAAAATTAATTCTATTATGCATTAATTTACAAAACGTTTCATGAAATATATTTAAATTTCGCATTTTCTTTGATTTTCAATGTTTCAAATTTTTTTAGCGATCTTGAACGGCGGCAACAAATTCCTCCGTTCACATACATATATTTATACCCTGAACAGGGTATATTAAGTTTGTCACGAAGTTTGTAACACCCGGAAGGAATCGTCGGAGACCCTATAAAGTACATATATAAATGATCAGTATGTCGAGCTGAGTCGATTTAGCCATGTCCGTCTGTCTGTCTGTATATATACGAACTAGTCCCTCAGTTTTTAAGATATCGTTTTGAAATTTTGCAAACGGCATTTTCTCTTCAAGAAGCTGCTCATTTGTCGGAACGGCCGATATCGGACCACTATAACATATAGCTGCCATACAAACTGAACGATCGGAATCAAATGCTTGTATGGAAAACTTTCACATTTTACAAGATATATTCACAAAATTTGGTATATATTATTTTCTAAGGCAACAACGTAATCTCCGAAGAAATTGTTCAGATCGGTTAACTATAGCATATAGCTGCCATACAATCTGAACGATCGGAATCAAGTTCTTGTATGCACAACTTTCACATTTGACAAGATAAATTCACGAAATTTGGTATATATTATTTTCTAAAGCAACAATGTAATCTCCGAAGAAATTCTTCAGATCGGTTAACTATAGCATATAGCTCCATATAAACTGATCGATCGGAATCAAATGCTTGTATGGAAAACTTTCACATTTGACAAGATATATTCACGAAATTTGGTATATATTATTTTCCAAAGCAACAATGTAATCTTCGTAGAAATTGTTTAGATCGGTTAACTATAGCATATAGCTGCCATATAAACTGAACGATCGAAATCAAGTTCTTGTATGGGAAACTTTCACATTTGACAAGATATATTCACGAAATTTGGTATATATTTTCTAAAGCAACAATGTAATCTCCGAAGAAAATGTTCAGATCGGTTAACTATAGCATATAGCTTCCATACAAACTGAACACATAGTTACGAACAGAAATGCACTTGTGAAGGGTATTTAGCTTCGGTGCAACCGAAGTTAACGTTTTTTCTTGTTGCATATATCATTAGGGAAGAGTTTAGTACATAGAAATTTTACGTTGGAAATGTCTCCTTCGAAATGTTTTTTATTGCACTTCAGTTGTGCAAAATATTCCTATAACTACTTTTGGATTCACACATTCTTTTAAAATACCAATTATATTTACTGTTATGTCATATTCAATTAAAAATAGTTTATTATTAAAATCTTGCTCCATTATCAATTACTATCTGTTGCTTAAAATGATTCAAAGGTTTTTTTTTTGTTTCAAGAATTTGATACTCATCGCTACTTTCTGTGGAATGTTGGGTTTCTATTAGTGAATCACTTGAGTCGCTCGACTCACTTGAACTAGTTAAATTATTTAATACTTGTGTTGATAATGCGTCAGCAACTACATTTGTCGTTCCTGGTTTATAAATTATTTTTTGGGAAAACTCCTCTATAAAAGCTTTCTATCTTTTCATTTTAACACTGGATTTTTTTCGAAAAATGGCAAATGCTAATGGTTGACGATCTGAGTGAATTTCTAAATCTTTTAGCGCATAAAGATAATGGCGCAATGTCTTTAATGCCGAAACTATGGCGAATAATTCTTTCTCGTTTGTTGCGTAATTTTGTTCTGTAGAGTTTAGTGTCTTTAAAATGAGTCAAATTGGTCTTCCTTATAGGGATAAAACTGCACCTACAGCAACTTTAGATGCATCAGTAGTTAAAATTAATTATTTCTCAAAGTTTGGTTGAACTAATCAACTTGTTCTTGTTGGTTTCACAAGCAACTATTCCTTCTTGATCAATACTAATAATTGTTTTCTTAGACCATTTTCTTCCTTTACGTGTTTTGTTAGTGGTTTAGCTATTGCTGCATAATTTCCTAAGTATCCCCTAAAAATTCTCTATGTTGCCGTAACGTCTTGAGATATGGGTAATTTTTTATTGTTTTTACTTTTTTGGGATCAGTTTTTATAACCTTATGGGACACAACCTAAAAATGCAACCTCGGTTTCTATAAATTTTGATTTTTACATAGATATTTTCATATGGGCATCTTCAAGGGTTTGTACTACATATTTAATTCAAATGAAATATATGTTCTTTTAGTGTTTTTGAATATGTTATTATGTCGTCAACATATACGCGACAAAATTTTCTTACTATATATTCATGTAAAATATTATTCATTGCTCTCTGAAATATACATTCAGACATTCTTATGTATTCATTTTTTCCGTTATTTACAGAAAATTCTGGTTTTTGACCTTTCTCAATTTCAGACTACTATCTTCATTTATTCCTTTTTTAAGAACGACCCAAACAGGAGAATTATACGGGACTTTACTATGTCCTTTCCTCTCCTTATTAAGGATTTCCTTATTGACAAAATTATTTCCAGATATAGAATAAGGATATTGTTTGGACCATATAGGTTTGTCATCCTCAGTTCTAATTTCTGCTTTAATATCCGTTCTATAGGAAATCTATGTACACGTTTTGATGAACTTTATTTATTATTTTAATAGCATCCTCCCTTAGCAATGGAATGTTGATATCTTTTGCTTCATTCTTATTATATTTATACATTTCAGCAAGTTACTTAGTTCTACAATATATTTAAATAACATTTAAAAACAAAATATGCCTGGCCAGACCCGAGGGTCTCGATGAGGGTTAATAAGGTGAACTAAGCCTGTTAGTTCTCAATTAATAAATGTTTTTTATCATTTGTAAGTGAAAGGAAAAGCCTAAAAATTCATAAGTTAGATATATACTACCAAAATACTCGAGGGTTAAGAACAAAATTAAAAGAGTTCTTAATCTCATCAGCAGGGCATCAATGTGATTTGATTTGTGTTAGCGAGTCATGGCTTCATGAATCAATATCAGATAGTGAAGTGGTAGATGATACGTATTTAATATTTAGGAAAGATAGAGACAACCAAACAAGCAATTGCACGAGAGGTGGAGGTGTTTTCATAGCGGTGAAGCGCAGTATTAATGCTGAACTACTGCCAACTAACTGTAGTAGTGTCGAGCAAATCTTTATTAAAGTAAAATGTACCGAGGGCGATCTAGTGGTTGGATGTGTGTATCTCCCACCACAGTCATCATTGGATAAGTATGTGAGTCATATGTCAACAATTTCTAATTTGAAGGAAAAATATCCCAACTGTGCATTGATTATTGTTGGCGACTATAATCTCCCCAGTAGCTGTCCTCAAGACGAATGTGCAAATATGGTATACAGTGAGATGAGTGTGGCTAACTGTCAACAGTATAATCAAATTCGTAACATAAATGATCGTACGCTTGATTTATGCTTTAGTAGCATTTAGTGGACAGTGCCGAGGCTATTATTGATGAGGATAAGCACCACCCGGCTATAAGTATACGTGCTGAAATCAAGGCCAACCTAAAAACGAACGTGGCACCGACCTATGCATTCAAGAAAGCGGACTACCGGGGATTGAATTACTTCTTTTTGAGGATTAACTGGATTGAACTGTATAAATTAGTATCACTGGATGACAAGGTAAACTGGCTATACGATAGAATTAACGATGGAATTATGCAATTTGTTCCTGTCCATACGAACAGGAAAGGCAACTATCCATGCTGGTTTTCTAGGGAGCTGATAGGGAAAATACAGCAGAAAAAGGATGCGCATACAACATACAAAAGATTAAAAACCAGTTACGCCTACAATGTCTTTCGTCGGTTGCGATCGGAATGCAAAAGAATCGGCAAAGGGTGTTACAGCGCATACACGTCCAGGATGGAGGAGCTTGTGCGGGTAGACACGAGTCAGTTCTGGAAATTCATCAAAAGCAGGAGACGGAACAATATGGATATTCCATCCGCCGTGTCGTGGAAAGAGAGTGTAGCTACGACGGGTGGGGAAGTGAGCAATCTTTTTGTGTCGTTCTTTGGTAGCATCTATGCGGGGAAACTTAATGACAATGGGGAACCAATGCCCACAGCTCAAGCTGCGGAAACATTGACTAGTTACGATGTGAAACTATCGGAACTCACCATCCGCTTCGATGAAGTGTACGAGCAAATGTGCAAACTAGATGAAAAAAAGGGAGCCGGACCAGATGGAATACCAAACATATTACTGAAGAACTGTGCAGTCGGACTGGCCGAACCAATAACCCACATCTTTAGTAAATCACTGGAGATGGGTATTTTTCCGATGGCGTGGAAACGCTCGTATATTTGTCCTATTTACAAGGCAGGGTCGAGATCTGAGGTGTCCAACTACAGGCCAATATGCATACAACCGGCAATGGCTAAGTTGTTTGAGAAACTAGTTTTACCGCAGGTGAATTTCGCCTTCAAGAATACAATCTCGACCAAGCAACATGGGTTCTTTGGCGGCAGGTCTACGACTACAAACCTTTACCTGTATGTCGACCACGTACTGAGAGCGTTGGACAAGGGTGAAACAGTTCACACTATCTACACGGACTTCAGAAAAGCCTTCGACATGGTGGATCATGAGCTCTTAATAGAAAAGATGGATCGGTACGGAGTGGCAGGAAACGTATTGAGTTGGTTCAACTCGTACTTGACTGGGAGATCTCTGCAGGTGCGAGTCAATGGCTATGTGTCGTCCGTGCTTAAAGTGTCGTCCGGGGTTCCACAGGGTTCCCATCTGGGGCCAGTGCTGTTTAGCATATTTGTAAACGACATTGGGACCAAAATGTCGTCGGACTATCTACTTTATGCTGATGACCTCAAGATCTTCAGAAAGATAAGCACTGAGGATGATGTTAGCGCATTACAGCAAGACCTCGATAGACTTGAGGAGTGGTGCGACGAAAATAAATTAAGTTTGAATTTAAAAAAAAGTGCGTGGTGATGTTCTTGTCACGGTCCTTGAGTCGTCGTACAGCAGTCTACCGTATTGCTGATCATCAGCTAGAAGAAGTCACAGTTGTGAAAGATCTTGGTGTCATGATCGACAATGCACTAATTTTCACCTGGGATTTGTGACCTGATGAGTCGGAGACAAGTATCAGATCTCTTGTTTGCCTTTAAATCACTAAATGGATTAATCGACTCTCCGGAAATATTGGAACAATTCGGCATCGTAGGCCGTATGCCTGGTCTGAGGTCGCACAGACTGTTAAAAACAATCAACTCATCGAAGAACTACGTGCGGGGTGGACCGAGGAGCAGGGTTGTACACTTAGTCAATAGACACTATGAAAATATTAATATGTTTGGTTGTACATATGCGAGCTACGTCTCTAGGGTTAAGGAATTAATTAATGGTGCTAATTAATAATGTATCAATACTGTATCATTGATGTGTGATTTGCCTAGTCATGGGTATGCCTTCTTTTTTATTCTTATTTATGTTAAATTTTTCTGTACAAAGCCGATTGGCGTGAATTAATAATTATAATAAATTAATAAATTTTGTAAGCCGGCTACTACAAAAAAAAAAAATAAAATAATTCTATTATGCATTAAATTACAAAACGTTTTATGAAATATATTTAAATTTCGCATTTTCTTTGATTTTCAATGTTTCAAATTTTTTTAGCGATCTTGAACGGCGGCAACAAATTCCTCCGTTCACATACATATATTTATACCTACCCTGAACAGGGTATGTATATTAAGTTTGTCACGAAGTTTGTAACACCCAGAAGGAATCGTCGGAGACCCTATAAAGTATATATATAAATGATCAGTATGTCGAGCTGAGTCGATTTAGCCATGTCCGTCTGCTTGTCTGTATATAGTATACGAACTAGTCCCACAGTTTTTAAGATATCGTTTTGAAATTTTGCAAAATTTTCTCTGAAGCTACTCGTTAACAGTCATCTAATTGAACGATCGGAAAAAATGTCAAAACCTACATTTTACAAGATATATTCCAGTCAATGTAATACGAAGAAATTGTCAAAGATCGGTTAACTAGGTAGGTGAGCACAACTTTCACATTTGACAAGATGTATTCACGAAATTTGGTATATATTATTTTCTAAAGCAACAATGCAGATCGGTTCTCACATATCCAGTGACAGGAGAGTTGGGGAACTCTTTATCTCTGCTCAGAATCGTGTGTTTTTTGTTAACCGTCGCTGTCGCTGTCTTAAGTGCCTTGGATACGATCAAATAATTGCGTCAAACAGTGCATATGTGTTAGTGATGGCCTCAAACGTTCAAATTAAAACGTCAAACATCAGTTTAGTCAGAGATAAAGAGATGTCCAACTCCTCTCTCACTGGAAGTGAGAGAACAATTGCTAAACGTCAAAACCTTCTGAACTTTGACAGTTGATCGAATTCAGGAGGTTTTGACGTTTAGCAATTAAAAACGAGCGATGGCCAGATTGAAATCTTACCAAAAAAAAATTTAAACGAAGGGATTTGCTGCATCGTTCAAGACCACTTATAAAATATGTAAAACAATAAAAATTAAATAATTTTGTAATTTGAAGCATCATAGTATTATTTTCAATGGAAAATTATTAAAAACATTTAATGATTGAGAGCTAACAAGCTTAAATCCTTTTATTGGGTATTGAAAGGGCAAAAGTCAGTTGTTCTAATATACTTTAAAAAGATTTAAATAAATTCTCCATATAATAAATAACCACTATATAGTCATTTTTATTCATACTAAATGTTGGGTGTTTTAATTTAAATGCCCAAAAATTATTATTTTGTCCAATCTGGCCATAATGGAAAATGTTATAAAAAACGCTAATTTTGAAGCGCTCTCACACTGGAATAAGTTGGACATCCCTTTATTCCTGGTTTAGTTTTGAGGTCGTAGCGAACGGTCATCATGTCAGCGTCGGATGATTATATGTTATTGGCATGTGTGTTTGTTATTAAATTTATTTATCTTATTTTATTTATTTGATTTGATTTTATTTATTTATTTGATTTTATTATATACTAGCTGACCCCGCAGCCGTTGTCCTGCGTGAAATTATATGCTTTGAAATGAAAAAAAATTGAAATTATATTGTGTCGAAAATGATTTATTTTCGATTTTTCTACATTTTTTTTATTGTAGCGCAGTTTAATAAACATATTTTTTTTTATTTCTGTTCTGGTGCGTAGATATACAAAGAAGATGGGTTTCCAACTCGTCAACACGCCACATATATCTGGCAAATTTTCCCTGGAAATTGAATACGTTTGAAATGAAATGGCTGTCCCTTGTATTCGATAACTGCGTCATAATCAGTCGGGTTCCATTACACAGTTTCGGCGCATGAAGATTGTTAAACATAATAATGACAGATCCAACTTTGAGACGCAAATGATGCTGGGGCATACCAAGGCTCTCCAAAGAATTTGGAAATTCCACTGGATAATTCACGGTTTCGTCTTTCCTATCAAGACGATCGATCAATTTATATGAGCGCAAACCTCCAGGAATTTGACTTTGAATCTTCCAGTTTAAGTCATTAACATCGGTATTTTTGGCAACTAAAATTGCGCGTGCACTCAAGCAATTGCAGTTACGATAATTTTGCCAATGTGCGGATAAACATTCGCGATGAGTTCATCTTCCGTTGAAGTGAATTGACAAAAGGGAGGTGAAATTGATATCAAACCACTGGAAGTATCAACCGAAATTTGCCCATTTCCAATTCTTAGTGAATACAATGTAAAATGTTATCGACAATGTAATTTTTTCGTATCCCATAATTAACGCGAATTTGAAGGCTGATATGTCGAAATGATCTTCGCGAAAACTATGCGAACTTCAGTGGCATGCGAAGTAACTATTGCATTGTCCTTCGTCCGTTTCCAGTGATTAGCATGTTCCAGCAAACGCAACTGCTGGCATGCTTCTCAAAAAGTTGCACACACTGTACCATTCACAATACGCAATGACTTAAATGAAGTTGAATTGCAAAAGTAAACATCCTACAAAGCGCTTTATTGCGGTTCACATATCGACCCATTTGATACTGCTGATCTCTTATCGTTCAAGGCCAATAACCGCTATGTTGCTTTCTTTGGTGACGTACTTGCAAACGTATTGGATCGATTTCACCAATCTACAATATTCAACATTGACATGAATTTTGAATGTGAATTAGACAAAAGTGGCGAATATGGTACAATCCATATGTTTTCAACTTCGATGTGTTGTTAACGTCGATATTCACGCCTCTAAATGCTAAATGTTCTGCCATTGTCGCAAGTGAGCGACGCCGATACAGTGAATATCCATCATTTCCCATTTCCGTTTCCGAAAGAAAAGCACATGAGTAGTGTTTCGTGCATTTATTGTCAGACATACAAACCAAAGTGGGATTGTAAGGTTCCCAAAGTCCATGAACCTTATTGGTTTTCACCACTTCGTATTATTCTGGATCTATCTCTGAATCAGGAATTTCCGCTGAAATGATTTCATCAATTTGATCTGGTGTAATCACCATCCGCATCCAAAGAAGAATGTGTGCGTACGCAACAGAATACATTCAGCATCTAACAGCACCATATATACCATAGGTTGCTTCAAGATAAAGACCGTCAAACATCGCAGCTATTGTTTAAAAAGTCGTGCTGTGATATCGTTACGATCGCTAGCTGATTGACCGCGATCCATAATTCCGCACGTATGTCATCGCATTTTGGGAGTACTTCTTGCCTATCTTTGGGCTGCCATACGTTGACGGCAAAAAGAACGCCGACAAATATTAGCGCGACCTCTTCGTGGCTTCGTAACAAATTTCAATCAGTAATTGACCACTTCGTCTGAAACACACATAAAGTTTTCACTGAATATTTTTCAAAAATTTTTCCTTTGGATAGCCGGAATAAAAAAGCAAGCGCTTGATGTGGTATGCTCAGCGAAACAAGTTCATATCACCGAATCAAGTCGCCTACAAAAAAGGTCAAGGCACGTTAGATGCTTTAATCCAACTAGACTACTTCATTACTAACGCTTTGTCCAGCAAAAACCACGTGTCCGTACTATCTCTGGACTTTCACAGAGCTTTCGACAAAATTGGAGCCCATATTATTATTCGACAACTAAGAAAATGGAAAATAGGCCAGAATATGATACGTTTTATTACTAACTTTCTCACAAACAGAAAACTCAAAGTCGACGTAAATGGTTTTCTTTCTTCAACACTCCCGCTTTCTAATGGTACGCCGCAAGGCTCCCCTCTTTCAGCATTCCTTTTTATCATTGCTTTCGATGATATTAGTAGGATGATAAAAAATTACAAAGGAGTTGAGCACCAGATCTATGCTGACGATGTCCTAATCTACACAAAAGTCTCTGACGTTAATTTAGCTCAATCCTTATTTACTAATATACTCGCCATAATTGAGACTTGGTCACTGGAGTCTGGTGCTTCACTTTCCTTAGACAAAACACATATCCTTCATGTATGTAGGAAGCAAAATTGCAACGGGATTTCACTAACCCACAACCAAACTAACATCGAATGTAAAACACAGCTGAAAATACTAGGATTAATTTTTGACTCTAATTATAATTTTAATGCTCACTGTAAATATGTCAGAAACTCGTTAATGTCACGATTAAATATTGTTAAATATCTCTCGTCTAAGCATTCATTTATTCATCCGAACACACTAGTCAATGCTGTCAGAGCTTTGCTAACTTCAAAAATAGATTATGGGCTCCCCATCTATGGCAATTGCTCCAAAAGCAGTATCAACCTTTTAAATGCACCTTACCATTGCGCAATACGGCGAAGTCTCCGGGCCTTTCCAACCTCGCCAATAAAAACGATAATGGCTGAATCTGGTTTACCAACTATTCAAAATAAAATTATAGATTCTTCGCTTCAAATTCTTGCGAAAACGGCTGAGAACACCAACCCATTACTAAATACAACTATCACCCATGCCACGAAAAAAAGAAAAATTCCAAGAATACAATCGGCTATTTCGAGATGCTTAAGTTTCGCTGCAGAAAATAATATTTTACGTAACGCAACACGCAAATTCACCACTCGACATCCTCCCTGTCTGATCAATGATAAAATACTACAGAATAAGCTTATGTTTTTGTCCAAGCCAAACACACCAAACGAAGTCTTTCAACAAACCTTTGCTGAACTGGAATCTAATTACACAAATAATGGCTGGAAGTTATTGTTTACGGATGGCTCCAAGTCCATCGATTCCACTTCGTTAGCAGTTGTCACTGCCACAGGAGAAATTATTTGCAATTGGCTTCTTCCTTCAACGACCTCTGTATTTACCGCTGAAGGATCTGCTATCCTTCATGCAGTTAATTACGCAAAAAAGACTAAAGGAAAGTTCCTCATCTGTACAGACAGCAAATCGTGTATGTCTGCAATAACGTCTCCTTCCAATCGCAATCCCATAATAGAAGTTATCAGAGACGCGGTCATTGGTGCCCCTCAGAAAATCCAAGTAATGTGGATCCCTGGCCATGCTGCGAAAAATGTAGCCAAGACTCCTGCCTTAATATACTACGTCTCATCCAAGCAAGACATTCTTAACCTTATTAAGCACAAAAGGCATCAAAAAAACGCAAGCGAATGGAAAACATTTAAACATCACTACGCGGTCATAAACCCAGCCAGAAATCGTATAATCTATGTACTCGTCAACAGTTCCAACTAACGCAATGAAGCCATATACTCGATTAAGGATTGGACACACTATCATAACACACGCCCACTTACTATCGGGTAAAAGCCCATCCATTTGCCCCCTTTGTGATGACACCGCTTCTATCAAACACTTACTCACACTCTGTCCGATGCTTCTCCCAACAGCCCACAACTCTGGCAACATTGATCTCATAAAACTACTAAGTGAACCTTCAGAAAAAACGTGATATTTGTATATAGATTCTTAAAAACCAACGATTTGTTAAAATATATTTAAGCAACTTACATCTTTACTAACCCTTAGCAAATAGAATTTTTCACCTAGTTATAATTACAAGACGGCTGAAGGCCTCGTAGCCAGTGCTGCGTTTATGTATTTATATAATAAAACTCTTTTCGTTATATGAATTATTATAAATAAATAAATAAATAAATAAAAAAGCAAGCGACCGCAATTGAACGATTCAAATAATTTACAAATCAAAATATTGAAAAACAAAACAAACAAAAATTGAAAAAAAATGTGTATGAAAAATGTTACTTTTTGGAATTGTCCAATTTTCCGACTTCTCCTCATGAAAAGTATAAGGTATTTGTTTCTAAACCTTTCCCGATCCACAACAAACAACCTTTAAAAATTTCATCAACCGTTCTCTTAGTGTTACTAACAAACAAACATTCATTTTTATATACATATGTATGTACATATGTATGTATGTAACGTTTGTATGGGAAAAAGAAAAAGGCTGTTTTTAGGGGTTTTCCGGAAATTATTCGAATTTTTCTCGTCGTAAAAA
The DNA here is from genome assembly GCF_024586455.1 of Bactrocera neohumeralis. Lineage (NCBI taxonomy): Eukaryota > Metazoa > Arthropoda > Insecta > Diptera > Tephritidae > Bactrocera > Bactrocera neohumeralis. The sequence goes on along the minus strand of NW_026089622.1, from coordinate 1,264,297 downwards.
ACATCTTTGAACTTCAACGAACATTTAAGAAAAAGAATTGGCCAAATTGGTCCAGGCGTTTTTGAGTTATCAGCGTACATACATTTTGGCGATTCATTTTTATTTATATAGATTATTTGATTTTACGTTATTTATTTTATTTTATTATATTTTACTTTATTTATTTTTTTTTTATTATATTTTATGTGAAAAAATTTATTTTAAAATTTTAGACTTACTTCAATTCACTTCATTTTTCTGTGTCAATTCAATTTCAATTCGCTTCATTTTTCTGTGTCCTCTCAGCTTGAAATCTTCATTGCAAGTGAGCTCATGCTTGTCAAACATGAGTGGAGACGATCAAATTATCGTCCGTAAAATAGAAATATCAAAATTTTTGATTTTCATCAAAGAGAGCCGACAACAGGTTGGTGTAGCGTACGCGTAGCCGACGAGAGCCGAAGACACTAACACACTTAAAGTGTTTGCCGCAATTATTTGATCGTCTCCAGCGCACTTGATGTCCGTTTCGTCAAGTTCGTTCATTCAGTGTGTATGTGGAGGGTTGCATGCGTGCGCAGGTCAGGTCAGGGTTGATAATCCCACATATAATTACATTAAAGCATTTAGGAAGTGGGCCCAATTTAAAAAAATTGTTGGCCCACCGGTGTCCATGCCATCTTAATATAGTGCTCAGTTATACTCGTGATAGACATATATAGGGTTTTCACAAGTCTCATAAAATATAAGTTATAACGATTCGAAAACATAGCATTGAGAATTGTAAATGTGTAAACTCATTTTTGTATGAAATCCAACAACAATTTTTTTAAACAAGTGTAAAAATTTATAATTTTACTATGCTTTACGACGGGTTGTGAGTACCCCAATAGCAACAATACCATAGTAAAGGTATCATAGTATTCTGTTTACTACGTTGATGACACACATGGCAATGTAGTTAACTCAAATGATAGATTTGTTTTATAGACATTAAATATTAACATAAATAATTTTAAAAAATTTTAAACAATAAATATGTATGTAGTTGTGTGTTGTGAAGAAAATAAGTATATTTTTTTTAAATACTGTAAAGTTAATCTATTTTCATCGCAAAAAGGCGATTTGGTTAAAGTCTCTCTAAAATCCTCACATATAATGAGACATTTCCTGCTTTTCCGAAAGAAAAATTGTGAAAAATATTTACTTTCCATTAATTTAATTTTTTAAGCCATTTTGAGAGAATATTTCGAAGAGATTTTGTGTAAAAGCAGAGAACGTATACTTATAGAGAAGGTCCAACAACGGACAAGCGGATGAACTGTCAAAAGCTAACAAAATGCGATGAGCGTATTTCAGTAGTTAATGTACGAAAAAGAGCTATTTTTTAAATATTTCTTTTGTTTGTTACTATAATATAATTTCATAAGTGAATATGTTTGTATATACATATACTATATATGTATGTATATATATGACATACTATCATAATATCCTAAAAACGTAATATATTAAAATAATATAATATGTAGGTAAATTATATTTCATTTTAATTTTCATACACATCTACAATCAGCACATATAGCCATACATATGTACATATGTATGAATACAAATCTTGATATGTATTATCGTTCATCAGTAATATAATGTGCGCGCACTCTATACATACATATATACATTCATACATGCATATGTGCGTATGACGTTCCCATACAAATAATGCATACAAGTTATCGACTTGTATTGTACAAGTCTAAAAAAAAGATTTTTTCGTTGGTCGCAAGACCTTTATTGAATCACCAAAACATTAATACTAAAAACTTAATTCTATCGGGTGATTTTTTAAGAGCTTGATAACTTTTTTAAAAAAAAACGCATAAAATTTGCAAAATCTCATCGGTTCTTTATTTGAAACGTTAGATTGGTTCATGACATTTACTTTTTGAAGATAATTTCATTTAAATGTTGACCGCGGCTGCGTCTTAGGTGGTCCATTCGGAAAGTCCAATCAAGAAATTTTCAGTGAATGGGCCCTAGAAAAGTTGGCAGAAAATCCGCTTTTTTATCGACAAATTTTGTTCAGCGATGAGGCTCATTTCTGGTTGAATGGCTACGTAAATAAGCAAAATTGCCGCATTTGGGGTGAAGAGCAACCAGAAGCCGTTCAAGAACTGCCCATGCATCCCGAAAAATGCACTGTTTGGTGTGGTTTGTACGCTGGTGGAATCATTGGACCGTATTTTTTCAAAGATGCTGTTGGACGCAACGTTACGGTGAATGGCGATCGCTATCGTTCGATGCTAACAAACTTTTTGTTGCCAAAAATGGAAGAACTGAACTTGATTGACATGTGGTTTCAACAAGATGGCGCTACATGCCACACAGCTCGCGATTCTATGGCCATTTTGAGGGAAAACTTCGGAGAACAATTCATCTCAAGAAATGGACCCGTAAGTTGGCCACCAAGATCATGCGATTTAACGCCTTTAGACTATTTTTTGTGGGGCTACGTCAAGTCTAAAGTCTACAGAAATAAGCCAGCAACTATTCCAGCTTTGGAAGACAACATTTCCGAAGAAATTCGGGCTATTCCGGCCGAAATGCTCGAAAAAGTTGCCCAAAATTGGACTTTCCGAATGGACCACCTAAGACGCAGCCGCGGTCAACATTTAAATGAAATTATCTTCAAAAAGTAAATGTCATGAACCAATCTAACGTTTCAAATAAAGAACCGATGAGATTTTGCAAATTTTATGCGTTTTTTTAAAAAAAGTTATCAAGCTCTTAAAAAATCACCCGATACTTATTCTCTCTTAAATATACCCTATTTCTACCTGTGTCAGCAATTGGTATTGGTCGGCGCATGCCGGATGTTGTTGCAAGTGTTTTATTTTGCTTATTCCTTTTTTAGGTCGATCCAGAATTTTGATCGGCGCATGCCGGATATTGCGCTGCTGATATTGACAATGATTGCTGAGCGCGCGTCTGGGCTATTTCCCAGTTCTTTGTAATTGTTGACTTAGCGCAATAGTGTAGGTGTTACCTTTGGTTTCAAATTAGCTGGTGCTAACTCTTCCGCCGCCAAAAACGAACGTCCTCGTTTGTTTGGATTAAAAAACTGGGCTTGTGGGTTCTGTTAAGTAAGGTGTTGCGACTTTAATATCGGCCCTCATTGGCGTTCGGATTGTAGCTCGATAGCTCTGGTTCTGCCTTGAAATTTATTTTCATGATTAACTTGATAATCAAACTTGCTATGAAGATAATGCTAGTGATCGTTAGCGAAAAATTTGTTACTAGGGCTGCTGTGTGGGTTGTTTTCAATGCGTCCAACCGCTTGGTGTTATTAATGTGAAGTTCTTTCAACATTTCTAAGCTTAAAATTTCTTCTTCCTTGTTTGAGGGGATATTTGATTGCAGTATAGCAAGCAGGGGTTTGCTGGTTAGTATCTCGTTAAAAGCGTATTTCTGGTTGTCGATTATAACCGTGGAATTGTGGAATTGCACTGCATATGAATTGTACCTTTGTACTGGTTTAATAGAATTATTCCAGGTGAGATGTTTTCAACTGAAGGGATGTGCTGATTGTTGACTAATGTGCACTTTGCTGGTTCGCTCTTGAGTAGTTGTGGGACACAGGTAGTGTTACTTACATATGTCTATAATGTTCCTATGATTACAAATTCTAATATTGTTGTTTTCTTTACATCTTAGTTTAATGGCAAATATTTTATTATCATAACAAGTTACAATGTCCTCGAAAGGGATTTTATTAATATATTTTTCCTTTTTTATTGGTTTAATTATAATTGATTCACAAATTTCTTCATTTGTTAATGGTATGCTTACTATG
>NW_026089622.1:1173369-1260365 GCF_024586455.1 Bactrocera neohumeralis | reverse complement strand
GCGGATTGTGGCTGACGTTCACTGTATTAAATGTCTGGAGACCTACTCGTCTCTGTCCTTGTCCCGTCCATCGCATTTCTTGGACGGCGGTGATATCGGCCTTTATTTTTGCGAGGACATCAACCAGCTGTGCAGCGGCACCTTCCCAATTAAGGGTCCGGACATTCCAGGTGCATGCCCTCAAATCGTAGTCCTTATTCCGTTTGCCATGGTCGTCATCCAAAGGGGGGTCTCTCATCCGAGGCTGTTTAAACTTTGTCATTGGTATTGTTTTTTACGTGGCGTAGGGAATGTTTCGCCTTCTCACATTAGCTCGCCTTCGAACGGATGTTCTTAGGCTACCCAGAGGATACTTGGTCAAAGATCGGAAGTAGTGAGCTGCTTGAGCCATGTGTAATAGAATCGTTTCTGGCCACTCCCAAGTGAATGGCGATCAGAGAACTTTCCTCACTTGCGTGAACTTCTACACATGACTCCATCCTCCAGTGAATGGCGATCAGAGAACTTTCCTCATCAGAGAACTTTCCTCCCAGAACTTACTATTCTATTTTGTTCTACTGGTGTGGCTGCGAACGTTCAGTTTTTCCAAAAAACAAAACCGGCAACCATTTACTTGGAAGTGCTTCGTTGTTGAACGGCTTTTGTTTGATGCGACTCATATTAAAACACACAACCAGTCGACTGTTATCTACTTTCGGGCTCATTCGAATAAATCCATGATTCAGCATCTGTCACATCGGCTATGTTTGATGAAAATCAAAAATTTTTGATATTTCTATTTGACGGACGATAATTTGATCGTCTCCACTCATGTTTGACAAGCGTGAGCTCATTTGCAATGAAGATTTCAAGCTGAGAGGACACAGAAAAATGAAGCGAATTGAAATTGAATTGACACAGAAAAATTAAGTGAATTGAAATAAGTCTGAAATTTAAAAAAAAATAAAATAAAATAAATAAAGTAAAATAAATAAATAGAATAAAATCAAATAAATAAAATATAATAAAATCAAATAAATAAAATAACAAAAACACATGCCAATAACAGATAATCATCCAACGCTGACATGATGACCGTTCGTTACGACCTCAAAACTAAATTGATGTTTGACGTGTTAATTTGAACGTTTGCGGGCAAAACACGATTGAACATCACTAACACATATGCACTGTTTGACGCAATTATTTGATCGTCTCCAGGGCACTATAGAGAACTGATTTTGGGCGACCTTCACGAAATTCGTAACGTCGCACATAGGAGCATTTGGTCTCAACAACCGGACAAAAATATTTAAAGTGATTTTATGAATGAAAATGTATAAAAATGCATGATTGGATATAGTAATGCAATATATTAAAATAAAACAAGTTCGGGTGCAACCGAACATTTTACATTGAATATATTTGAGTAGGGGGTAGTATCGACCACATTTTATCTACATATTTCTGCTCATCCCACATACTATAATATGCCACATACTCAAAAATATGTTCCCTCTATTTCATTAAGGTACCTTACATACATCTCCAATCAAATAGAGCAAGGTCAAGTGGATGTTCGAAAAGCTTGGTCATAGTTATATGGGGAGGGTCAAGTTTTCACGCAGTTGTATCTGTTTTAGAGGCAAAGATACACTGTTATGAATAAAACCTGTTCTACAATTTTCATTAAGATCAAATATTGGCGAATATATATACAGCATAAAGTGATCTAGAAGTTCGAAAATTTTTATATTAGGTATATGGGGGCTCACCATAGATAACGGGGTCCACATATTCGGTACCTATGGGCTTGAACAGTTTTGGTTGGATTGGGACAACTGTGACTCTGTGACATAGAAATATTAAAAGAATATCACATACTAAATTTAGGCGAAATCGATCAATTTTCACACCGGCTCCGATAGAGCTCCCTTATACCATCTGTATACCACCCGTCTAGAATAATTTATCTGGATTTCAGTAATTAATTAAAAAAAATAAATAAAACATGTGCCAAAAAGAAGAAAACTTTAGTTTACCGTCCTAGGGTTTCCGGAATAAAATGGATATGGTCGGATATAAGAAGTTCTCCAGATCAAGAATATAGATAGTTATAGCCACGGGAAATTTACGGTTTTCGAGAAATTCGAGTTTAAAATTTAAAATTACCACAAGTTTAAGTACGTAATTTTTGGATTTAAAATTAGGTTGACATTTATATTTTGCATTTTTATATCCTTTTATATGCTACAAAAACTAACTCTGGTCGATTCAACAGAACAATGTTTTTCGCGTAGGAATCCTTAGAATTTTTACGTTGGCGACCTTTAGCGCACTGCAAAAAAATAATCCGTTTTGTGTGTGTCTTGTATTTGGGTTATAATATTTCTTCTATTTTATTTTTGTTATTTTGTAAAATATATTAGTATCATAACATTGATTATTTGACTAACTTTTGTTATTGTTAAATAAAAGGCATTGAACAATAAGTTAAATATTGAATTGAAACTATTTTTTTGAGCATCTTCTCTTCTACTTTCGCAGTAACCGCTTACGCGATTATAGCCGAGTTAACAACAGCGCGCCAGCCGTTTCTTTTTCTCGCAAGGTAGCGCCAATTGGAGATTCCAAGCGAAACCAGGTCCTTTTTTTCTTGGCCTTTCCAACGGAGTGAAGGTCTTCCTCTTCCTCTACTTCCCCCGCGGGTACGACATGATAGTTCATTTTTTTTTTTGGTTTCGTTGTTTTTTATTCGAGGCAAAGGTCACAAATTTGCGTTTTTTGCGTATATCTCTGAAACAACGAGAGCCACCGAAAAATGGTTCAAGCAAAATTGGTAGATCGTAAAATTGTCTACAAAAACTACAGTTGATAGTGTTTGACACTGATAATTATCCTCCACCTACTCAGATGTTCGAAGATATCAAAAGGGATATTCCGGAATATCTAACTTATTTGTTAGATAATTTATATCTACAAGATATGCTACAATCGGAAAACTCGATTGATGCGTTTGAGGTTTTCGAGAGATATACACGGGAATTCATTGAGCAATCGATGATGAAGTCAATGAAAACAGATGGAGGTGTTGCTCGGGGAAGAAGTACGCAAGAGAGCGTCATAATCGTACTTGTAAGTAAATGGATTTATGGCATGCATGCAATGAATATTGTGTGTGAAAGATTGGAAGATTTAGAGGATGTAAGAATGGACACAACACATCAGCATATCGATGAAAGGGATTCCCGCCTAAAGAGAGATACTGGAGACATCAAGAATGGTTTTCATCACATAATCCTTTTCCTGAATTGAACAAAATCATGTACATTGCCAATGGAGTCGATGATAGGGGATGATAAAATAAATTGTAATAAAGCTCGTGAAGTGGGTATTGCATCTAAGAGTAAAATGATGGGCCAAAGAATTAATAATATCAAATTGAAACGTGCTGATAAAGTACTACCTCTATTATCTGTGAACAGTACTATGAAGATTCATGATGAGAAGGTCCCAATAGATCTTGTATTATTATTTCAAAGCATGAGTATTACGAAGACATTTGAAGATGAGCTTGAAAAATTCTTCGAGTATGAGTTAGTCCCTTACCCTTTATCGCTCTTTGATGCAATTGGAATGCTAAGACACAGAAGTCAGTCATTTATGATTGGCTTGAATGTGTGAACATTGATATCGAAAGTGCAAATGCTACCTACATCATCGATTGAGGATACCTGTTACAACTGTCGTCTTGGAGAAGATGTAGATTTGTTAATAATATTAACTGCACGAACACCTAGTGATAAGATCATTTACTTTTTAAAACCTAGGAGACCTCATGTTCAAACAAAAATATATTCTTCACAAACTTTAACTGCATATCCAAAATGTCAGCCTCATATATTATTCCTTCATGCGATAACTGGCTGCGATACGACATCAGCGATTTTCAAAAGAAGCAAAAATACAGTATTCAAACTGTTTGAAAAACATGAAGACTTGATTGATAACGCAAAAGTATTTACAAATATTAACTCGTCAGCAGATGTTATCCTTACCAATGGAATTCGTGTTCTCCTTGCTATGTATGGAGCTCAAAAAAAAAAAATGGAATCGATAGACAAGAAGAGATATTTGAGTTTCGTGAAAAATACAAGAATCCATCCTTCAATATCTGCTTCTGCTTATCAACAATTGTTTCATGTGTGCAAGTGTGGCTTGGCAATGATCTAAATCCTAAAGAGCCAATCCAGACTTTACTACCATCTGATCTAGAAAAATTACTCAAAACAATTTTTTGTAATTGCAAAAAAGTCTGCACAAACAATTGCGGGTGCAGAAAATTTGGATTGTATTGTTCATCGGTATGTAGCCATTGGCAGTCGACACAAATCGAGCAAGAAGAAGAAGACAGTGAAGAGGAAGAAACGAGAATTTGATGATAAATGATGATGTAACTTTTTTGCTGTTAAAATTAAATTTAAATAAAAAATAAAATTTCATCAATAAAATAGTGTCCAATTACATTCTTTAGATAAAAATATATTGTGGAGTATTCCTACTAGGGAAACCACGTAAAAAAAAGCGCCGAGGTGGTGCGGAAATGTGCGCATATAGTCATACGACTTTCCTGCGGTCTAAAGTCGCGATATATCGAAAGCGATGCTTTGTAGAGGAACAAGTTTTAAGACCTTTTTTGTAGACAATTTTACGATCTACAAATTTTGTTAGAACCATTTTTTGGTAGCTCTCATTCTTTCAGAGATATGTATACCGAAAAAACGCAAATTTGTGACCTTTGACCTGGAATTAAAAACATCGCACAAGTGGGATCGATGGGGACTTTTGACATGTCATGCGTAATGTCGGATCCAAGGCCTGCTCAAAAATCAAGCTTGTTGGGAATAAATACCAACCGGAATGTCTATTTTGACTGAACTATGGCCTAGCCAGCTCAGGTGCTGCCACTAAATTCGCTAAGCTATGTCAATGGCATCGTATAACTCATACATCTCATCGTTCCATAGAATGCGATATTCGCCGTGGCCAGCGACCATAAATTTTTCGCAGAACCTTTCTCTCGAAAACTCCAAAGGCCGACTCATCAGATGTTGCCGTCGTTTCTGCCTCTGCAACATATAAAAGGACGGAAAAATGTATTGACTTAAAGAGTTTAGCTTTTGTTCGTTGAGGAGGACTTTACTTCTCAATTGCCTACTCAGTCCGAATAGGTGCTACATTGGCAAGAGAGACACGAAAGGGAGTCGCCTTGTCTGACACCTCGTTTGGTATCGAATGGCTCGGAGAAGTTCTTTCCGATCCTGACGGAGCTTTTCGTGTTGCTCAACGTCAGTTTGCACGGCCGTATTAGTTTTGCAGGGATACCGCCATAAAGGTAGCTCCTTTTCGTGGTGTCAAAAGAAGCTTTGAAACCGACAAACAAGTGGTGCGTGTCGACTATTAGATTGGTGAATATCTGGTCGGTTGTCGATTTTTCGGGTTACACTGATAAGGTCCAATTAGTTTATTGACGGTGCGCTTTAATCTTTCGCACAATACGCTCAATAGAACCTTTAATGCGATATCGAGAAGACTTATCACACGCTAGTTGGCGCATATTGTGAAGTCTCCCTTTTTGTAAATTGGCACACTTAAATTCCAATCGTTGGGCATGCGTTCGTCCGACTATATTCTACAAAGAAACTGACGCATGCTCCTTGTCAGTTCTTCGCCGCCGTATTTGAATTCCCCGGCCGGCAATCCATTGACCCTTGCCGCTTTGTTGGTAATTGCTATTCGAAATTCTTCATAGTCGGGCAATAGAACGTCTGCTCCATCGTCATCGATTGGGTAATCGGGTTCAGGTTCTAATACTTTCACTGCCATTCAGATGCCTGGAGATGTGTTCCCTCCATTATTTTAGTGTGGTCTGATCATCAGTTACTAAATCACCTCTGTTGGTTCTACAAGAGTATGCTCCGGTCTTTAAACCGTCTTTTTGTCGCCGCATTGTTTTGTAGAATTTTCGAGCATTACCCGTTTCGGCCAGCTTGTCAAGCTCTTCATAATCACGCATTTCGACCTCTCTCTTTTTCTGTCTGCAAATGTATCAGTATCTATTCAATTCCGCACGTGATGTGGTTGAGCGTAACGTTGCGAGGGAGGTAGTCTGTTTTCTCTCCTCTGCGACACGGCACTCCTCGTCGTACCAGTTGTTCTTTTGCACTTTCCGAATACCATTAGTTTCGGTTGCAGCTGTACGTAAGGAATTTGAAATGCCGTCCCACAGTTCCCTTATACCGAGTTGTTGACGAGTGCTCTCAGAGAGCAGGAGTGCAAGCCGAGTAGTAAATCGTTCGGCTGTCTGTTGTGATTGCAGCTTCTCGACGTCGAACCTTCCTTATGTTTGTTGACGTGCGCTTTTTGCTGCACAGAGGCGGATGCGAATCTTGGCTGCAACAAGATAGTGGTCCAAGTCGATGTTGGGACCTCGGAACGTACGCACGTCTAGAACACTGGAGACGTGTCTTTCGTCTATCACAACATGATCGATCTGGTTGGTGGCTTTTCGATCCGGAGATCGCTTGCCAGGTAGCTTGATGAATCTTCTTGTGCTGGAATCTAGTACCACAGATAACCATAGTTCGGGCCCCGGCGAAGTCAATCAGCCTCAACCCATTTGGGGATGTTTCATCATGGAGGCTGAATTTACCGACCGTACGGCCAAATATACCTTCTTTGCCCACCCTGGCGTTAGAGGCGCCAAGCACGATTTTGACATCGTGGCGGGGGCAGCTCTCATAAGCGCGTTTCAAGCGCTCATAGAAAACATCTTTGGTCACATCACGGAGTCTCTCTCCTACCACGAATCCAACACCAAACTTGTGCTCCTTTATATGGCCACTGTAGTAAATGTCACAAGGACCTTCTTGTCTCTGTCCTTGTCCCGTCCATCGCATTTCTTGGACGGCGGTGATGTCAGCCTTTATTTTCGCGAGGACATCAACCAGCTGGGCAGCGGCACCTTCCCAATTAAGGGTCGGGACATTCCAGGTGCATATCGTAGTCCTTATTTCGTTTGCGATGGTCGTCATCAAAAGGGGGGTCTCTCATCCGAGGCAGTTGGTAATCTTTCATTGGGGGACTTTTTACGTGGCGGGTCCCAAACCCATCGCACAACCCTATGTAGGGGATGTTTCGCCTTCTCACTTTAGCTCGCCTTCGAACGGATATTCTTAGGCTACCCAGAGAATACTTGGTCAAAGACCGGAAGTTGTGAGCTGCTTGAGCCATGTGTAAAAGAATCGTTTCTGGGCACTCCCAAGTGAATGGCGATCAGAGAACTTTCCTCACTTGCGTGAACTTCTACACCTGACTCCACCCTCCTTAAAAAGTTGCTTTTTGGAATTATCCAATTTTCCGACTTTTCCTCATGAAAAATATAAGGTATTGGTATTTCTAAACCTTCCCCGATCCACAGCGAACAACCTCTGAAAATTTCATCAATATTGGTGCAGCCGTTCTCTTAGCGTTACTGACAAACAAACATTCATTCGTTTCTATGGGAAAAAGAAAAGGGCTGTTTTTAGGGGTTTTCCGGCAATTATTCGAATTTTCGATGTCGTAAAAACCATCTTTGAACCTCAACGAACCTTTTGAAAAAAGAATTGGCAAGATTGCTCCAGGCGTTGTTGAGTTATGCGGTTAGCAACAAATTTTCCGATTTATTTTTTCATATAAGAAGATAGCTGTATTTTTATTCGGTTTTTCGCGCAACCGTAACTCCGTCACTTGGTGATTTAATAAAAAGAAAGGGCGGAGGTAGGTGCGGGCAATCGTTCTGGTTCATGGATGAAACGAAAAGAAGGAAGATTCCGTTCGTTTTTGTTTCTTTTGATGGTTTGGTATAATGACGCATTCTCCTGTACAGGGTTCTTTCTAGATTATTTTCCTCCAATGTCTTTTATGAAGACCTTTGAGATAGTCTTTCTTCCATCCATTTCTGAATTCATGATGGAGAATCTCGATTCTTTTCCATCGGTTTATTAAATTGAGTGAGTCTCCTTCTGTCTCAGCTATGACGAGAAGTGGAACTCCTTTGAGAAAATGACCAAGTGTAAGAGCTGTGAAATCGGATCCGACAAAGTGTGCTATTGCTGCGAGAAAAGCCGCAGTTGTCAGATCTGAACAAAGCTCGACGTGTACTGCTTTTGTCGTAAAATATACAAAGACAGCCGCATATTCTTTCGTAAGGCTGAGCCCACATCGGATTAGTCAAAAAGGTCTTTGACTAATAAAACACAAAAACATCTTGTGCTCTAACCCACACCAAGCGAAGCACAATGCGACATTTTGTCTTTTTGTCTCGCTTGGTGTGCATTGAAATAAAACGAAAAAAGAAGAAAGCGAGTCAGTTTTTGCAAAGATGTCGTCGGTTTTGTAATTATATATTCGGCTCCTGGCCTCTATCAAAAACACTAATTTCTCCGCGTCAATGTTCATTTTAACAACTTGTATGCCGAATAAAAGCACAAAGAAAATGCGTAATTTTGACTATGCAAACCAATGGTTCAGCTATAAGCAACGAAACGTGTTTTTCTGTCCCATTTGGTGTGGGTTGCGCCGTAGCTCAGCATGTATGTATCAACAACAAAGACGATTTTGTCGCATTTGGTGTGCGTTGGCTGTATGAAAATACATAAGAAGTTCGACAACAGCTCTTCAAACAAGTCAAAGCACGAACATGCGTTTTCGTTTCGTCTAGTTCGGTGTGTGATGTCACATATGAAGCTATGGGCAGTTGCGTATAAGACAAGAAAAACTGTTTTGAATAACCCGGTGTGGGTTCAGCCTAAATGAGGAACACATCGAGGCTTTTGTCTGGAAAAGTCCAGTAAAATCTACCACAGTAATGGTAAAAGGTAGAGCAGAATTGCATCGTTCAGGTGGTAAAGCTGCCATTATCTGCGTAGACATTTTGTGTTTGTAGATACATAGTACACCCAACTCTTTTTTTACACGGTTTATTTGTACACGGATTTGAAGTTACACGGTTGATTTTTTTTTTTTTTGTAAAAAAGTCGACTGCGCAACACCTTTCGGAAAGTACTCTATTACCGGCTGAAAGTCACCATTGGATAATTTGATGAATATCTCCAGGGATGTTACCGGCTTTAGTCCAGTTCATCGCAAACAATTGCGCTTGTTATCAAGTTACGACGAATAATTATTTAGCTATGTAAATATTTTTTCTTTATTTCTATTCAAATTTTCTGTTCTTAACTCTGGATTAACAGATTTCTTTTGTTTTTTGGTAGCTCTACCAATTTTTCACCTGTTTGAATTATGTATTTTAAGTTTTAATGCTCAATAAAGTACAATTTGTATGCATATATGAAATATTATAGTTTTCAACATTTTTTACACGGTTTTTCGAAGTAAATATAGTTCGTTATTTCATCTTACACGGTTTTCAGATGACATGGAACGTATCCCCCATTTTACTATAGGAAACGCCTCTTTTTTTACACGGATTTCTAAGAAACGTATCTACCGTGTAAAAAAAGAGTTGGGTGTAGATTGTTTACACATGAAAACCACCTTTTTGATTTGTGGCTTTAGTCGCGTTTTATATTACTCTTGTCGGACCATTTGTTGCATCAAGCGACGCTCACCATGCAGTGTAAGCTGATGGAGGTATATTTGAAATAAATAAGTGAAACGGGGTTTCTCCGGAATAATGATTGGATGTCGTTCAATGTAACTAAGGCACTAGGTTGTCAATCTACCATTTGCCCGTATTAATCCCTTAGCGTCAAAAAATGGGTTTAGGACGAGACGAGAGCTTTCCCTTTCGTCTTTCGAGCAACTTTTATTTTTCTCGACTGAAATGGCGAGTTTGGGTATATGTGATACGACTGACCTTGGTATGTTGCAAGTCGGAATGCGTTAGTTGTGTATACGGATCAATTGGTATTCCTTAAATTTTTTGTTTAAGCCTTTGTATAAATTTAAACATGTAAGCGATTACTCTTAATGTTCTCGGGAGTGTTGCAAATCGGTATAGCATTAGGTAAATTTTGCATTTTCCGACTTTCAGGAGATATTACATTCCGGGCGGGAGACTTTGGTCAAATTTGTTGTGTTTCTGTTAGTTTTGATGAGGTGAAATTGTTTGCAATCTCTTGACCCAAGATCCGCTGGCAGGCTTAGTGTCTTCAAGGGTGCAACTTTGCCTTATGCTACCAAACGATGTGAATATAAGTATTTTGTTATCATACTGAGTGCGTAATGAAAATAGAATAGGAAGCAGATGACTGGAGATTATTTATTGACAGTTCAAAACTCAGCTTGAAGGCGGTTTTACTGTTTTTACAATGCTTTGCGGTGTTCAAAGCGGCTATATAAAATATATGTGCTTTTTGTGCGATTGGGACATACGATTTTCCGGTGACCAATATGCATGCCACGGATGGAAACTCAGAGAGCACAGCAGGTTACAAACGGCCAATATTATTCGTGAGCCTCTAGTGCCGAAGGAAAAGATATTGCTGCCTCCACTGCTTATTAAACTTGGAATTGTTAAGAATTTTATCAAAACTGTCGACAAAAGAGATGAAGTTTTCTTGTTTTTGAAACTAATTTACCCGAGACTCAGCGAAAGTAAAATTAAAGAAAGTAAGTTGTAATATCACATTCATTTCCCATGGTTTTCCATTTTAACAAATTAATTTTTTCCAATCAGGCGTACTAAATGGTCCAGATATACGAAAGCTGATTAAAAGTGACGCATTCAACAATATTTTGATTGGCGCTGAATTGAATGCATGGCAGGCAATCAAAGAAGTAATAGAAGGCTTGTTGGGAAAGCATCGTTCTAACAACTACGATGTTTCTGTCGCAAGGATGTTAGGAGCATTCTCGGAAATTGGTGTCCACATATCCTTGAAAATCCATTATTTACATCATTATCTGGACTACTTCAGCTAACAATTGGCTACAGAATCTGATGAACAAGGTGAACGCTATCATCAAGTTGCTATGCCATTTGAAATGAGGTAATACTGATTTTTTATTTTTTCAAACTCATTTTAATAAAACAAAAACTTACAGATATAGAGGCAAAAAGCCGCCGAGTGCAATAATTGTGGAAATTTACTAGTAGAGTAAGCTTGTGTGGCTAGACAGGGATGATCTTGATGATAAAGAATTTTCAGGAGATGCAGAAGGGCCAACAGTGGAGTCACACATTGACATTATGTGTGGTTCAGAAACTGATGAAAGCGATGAATGCGATGCCACTAGACCCGAACAACCACCATCGAAAAAGTCTATGCAATATTTATTAAAATAAAATTTATTAATATAAATAAAAATAAATAAATAAAATAAAAATAAAAAACTATAAAAAATTATAAACATTTTTACTTTATTTTTTTAGTAGTTTATGGCCAGAAGTCTGGAGTTATTGGGGAAAATTTATAGAAAAAAGGCTATAAATGACACGTTTTTGAATAAAAACAAATAGAAATTGTAATTCTTAATTTTTCTAAATTTGTTTCATCAAAATCGGACAAGTGGTTCACGAGTTATGTTAAACTACGTTTTTGCCAAAATGTTACAACTAAGCGAAAAAACATCAAGATAAGGAAAAAATTTAAAAGGTCATAAAAAAAAACTGACACATACGAACGCCAAACGCTTTGAGGGTTTTACTATACTGACCTAGTATCATCACCCTGACTTGGAATTTCTCACCCCCCCCGACAAAAATCCTAAAAATGTTCCACAGTGTTTTGTGCCTTAGATCAGCATCTATTAATGCTCTTCTTCTTTTTCTTTATTGGCGTAGACACCGCTTACGTGATTATAGCCGAGTTATCAACAGCGCGCTAGTCGTTTCTTCTTTTCGCTACGCGTCGCCGAATGGAAGGTCCTTCTCCACTTGGTCCTTCCAACGGAGTGGAATACTTTCAGAGCTGAAGTGTTTTCGTCCATCCGAACAACATGACCTAGCCAGCGTAGCCGCTGTCTTTTAATTCGAACTACATATGTCAATGTCGTCATATATCTCATACAGCTCATCTTTCCATCGAATGCGATATTCGCCGTGGCCAACGCGCAAAGGACCATAAATCTTTCGCAGAACTTTTCTCTCGAAAACTCGCAACGTCGACTCATCACTAGTTGTCATCGTCCAAGCCTCTGGACCATATAACAGGACTAGAATTATGAGTGACATATAGAGTTTGGCTTTTGTTCGTCGAGAGAGGACTTTACTTCCCAATTGCCTACTCAGTCCGAAGTAGCACCTGTTGGCAAGAGCAATCTTGCGTTGGATTTCCAGGCTGACGTTGTTGGTGGTGTTAATGCTGGTTCCTAAATAGACGAAATTTTCTACAACTTCAAAGTTGTGACTGTCAACAGTGACGTGAGAGCCAAGTCGCGAGGGCGACGACTCTTTGTTTAATGACAGGAGATATTTCGTCTTTCCTTCGTTCACCACCAGACCCACTTGCTTTGCTTTCTTATCCAGTCTGGAAAAAGCAGAACTAACGGCGCGGGTGTTGAGGCAGACGATAACAATATCATCGGCATACGCCAGCAGCTGTACACTCTTATAAAAGATGGTACCTGCTCGATTAAGTTCTGCAGCTCGAATTATTTTCTCCAGCAGCAGAATGAAAAAGTCGCATGATAGGGAGTCGCCTTGTCTGAAACCTCGTTTGGTATCGAACGGCTCGGAGAGGTCCTTCCTGATCCTGACGGAGCTTTTGGTGTTGCCCAACGTCAGTTTACACATCCGTATTAGTTTGGCGGGGATACCAAATTCAGACATCGCGGCATAAAGGCAGCTCCTTTTCGTGCTGTCGAAAGCAGCTTTGAATCACGGGTCTTTTCCAAGATTTGGCGCATGATGAATATCTGGTCGGTTGTTGATTTGCCAGGTCTAAAGCCACACTGATAAGGTATAATCAATTTTTTGACGGTGGGCTTCAATCATTCACACAATACGCTGGATAGAACCTTATATGCGATGTTGATGTTTTTCTTGACATTCGAAAAATCGATTAATTTACGAGAAAACTAGATTTTCCAGTAGAATCGGAATCGAGTTTCCCATCCCTACTGGCAGCCATCGCGTGCACATATAATAACCTCCGCGCAATAGCCACCACAAAAAAAATGATTTTTTTCCATGTAATTTATATGGAAAACAGAAAATTTGAAATAGGCACCTCTTAATATTAATATTAAGAGCTCATCTTTTGAGTGACTTTCTTTTTCACATTTTCGGAATTTTTAAGCCTGTTTTCCAGTTGAAAAAAAGGATGACACACCCTAATGTATATGCTATAATTATGTAACATATAATGATTTGCTAATAGTTTATAAATATATGAAAGCGCCGAAAAATAGTAATAAGGAATATATGTATATGTTTATATATTTATGTATACGTGTAAATATTAAACTACAAGTATACAGTACATAAAAATGTATGCGATAAAATAATTACTGTAAGTGTGAGGAGAGAATAGAGGAAATGAAACGAGCAAAAAAGGTATTTACATAAGTATGTATTGGATGTTTACCGCCACTTTGGTACCTACATACATAAATGTAATGCTTTTTATCTTTTGCAACCACTTGCTACAGAGTATTATAGTTTCGTTCAACTAACGGTTGTACGTACCACGTAAAACTAAACGAGATAGATATAGGGTTATATGTTTGTACGAGTGTATTTATAAATGACTAGCTGTGCCGCGACTTCGTCCGCGTGGAATAGTGATTTTGGGCTTCGTCTTTATCTTCGTCCGCGTCAATTTCTGTTATCAAAGAACTTCTGCGTAAATTATATTGTTTGTTTTATTTTCTGGTGGCAGAAGAACATATTGATTTTCTCCGCAACCTGATCTTGACAACGCGACATATAATTGGCCATGTGAAAAGCAGTCTTAGCGTAAATCGATCCCCACGTGTTTAAATGTTTGCCGCTGCGATTTATTAATTGTAACGGCGAAGGATAGCTTAAGGGGAAATTGAATTCTTTTGAAATTAAAAGGTATATCATTTGGGATCATCGGGATGCAAGGTATAAGTACTGTTTGACCAACTGCTGGACCAGTCAAAACGATTGCAACGATCACGTTATTGCGAAGAAATTTGACTTGAAGTTGGGTCCCGTTGCATAAATTAGGTGGTTTCAGATTTCTAAGTAAAATTATTGGGGCGCCTATTTTTAGCTTAAGGGAATGTGGAGGAAGGCAACTTGGGTTCAAAGAATTTAGAAACTCCTAGAATGAGCTGTGCGTCCACCTGCTAATAAAGTTGCAGCGATACCTGACGACGCCGCTGCTAATGCTAGCTGTCCCTGAGACCTTACTTTTGCTAATATAAGATTAGTAATGAAGGTCTTGCCGGTCCCACCGGGAGCATCGAAAAAAAAATTCTTCCTTCATTGAAACGAACACTTTGCAGAACACCATTATACGCTGTCACCTGGTCATTAACTAATCTTGGTTCATTTTGAATAATATACTCATTTAATTCATTTAACGAGTCCAAAAGCGAATAATTTCTTTTTGATGCAGGAAGCCCAAAATCAGTTAGGGATTTGTCGCAAATCTCATGAATTTTATCTTCAATCATGATTAGTCCATCATTGTATACATCATCATTATATGCTAATGTCATATCCTGATTCTCATTACGCAGTCTGTTTAATATATCTTCACATAAAGCATTACGAAATTTATTCCATAAATTGGTTGGCAAAATATAAGGATGATGGTAAATAATTTTGTAGCTGACTCGGATATGACAGCATCGGAAATGGTTTTTGTCAATGTTCATCTCCCTCCAGTAAACCTAATTCCTTGCAAGCGCCTTGATAAGTTTGGAAAATAACACCATTCACGGTCCTTAGATGTTCAAATGACACTGGACCGCGAACATATTGCAGTAACATCCTTAAATAAAACCATTCAGTTTGAGTTGGATGAATGTTGTAAACACGGCCTAAAGTTGTGTCTTTTTTACACCGGGATATCCTTCAACATCTTGCCCACGTTTTCTTCTAGAAAATGAATTCCTTTGCCACACGTAATACTGAGGAACTTCGTGATATAAAAGGGTTTTTGCAAAATCGTCGCTTCTGCAAAGATCAAAGAACTCTGTAAGTGTCGTTGATGAAGGATTGTTAACACGATCTTGGAGATTTTCATTATTATAAAAATAAACTCTTTGTCCATTTTCCAAATGAACTGCTAAATGAACTACTGCCGGAAAACGTTCATGAATAGAAAATTGGAAAATTCTCCAGAACGCTTTCGAGGAACTTATATAGCGACCATTTAGGTATCTTTCTACTTCATCGTTATTCATTTGTAACGAAAATTTGGCTTGATCAGAACCTTTATGAATATACTTACAGATGTACTTAATAGCTTTGACCGATTGACAAAATTCTACGTTAATGTGTGCATTGAAAATTCGTGATAGCACTGGATTATAGGGAACCACCCAACGATTATCCACGCTCATTTCTGTACCTTTAACACGAATTACTGCTGTGTTTCCACCATTATCTGGAGACCTGCGTCTGTAGGTTGGGTAACCGTCATCTCCGGTTTGTGTTTCCGAAATAAAATGTTTAGGGTACTTTTTAGAACAAACGTTTTCTTTCATACATGGTGACACAGGATTATGAAATCCGCAAGGACCATGTATCATATTTTTTATGACAATATTATGAAGAATTGGATCTTGTTGTTTGTCAGGTATTTCAGCCGATATTATTGCATCTATAGAAACTGGTTGTACTTTGTTAGCCAGCCACAATAAAATGTGGGCGTGAGGTAAACCTCTTTTTTGCCATTCCACGCTGTAAGCAAAGGCTTTCAATGGTCCAAAAATATTCTTCTTCGTTAGTAGGTCTATCATTTTCTTGAGTTTTAAATGAAATACTCTAGAAACCAAATCATGTCTGTCGTAAGAATGTTGATTAGGTAATAACTCAATTTTTATTTCCGGCCATTTTGAGTTACATGTAAATGTAATGAAGAGATCAAGCATCTTGACTTTTTTCATTCATGATTCTGAGGGATCCTGTAAATAACGACGGCAATATAACGTGCTGGCCAATATTATATGCGTTTATATTCCCATCATTCACGACGGCATCTCTTAAATGAATGTATCTTTCTGCTCTCATTTTTTTGACTTCTTTTGATGAAGTCAAGCCTCTCTGAAATCATTTTTGCCGCCATATCAACACAATATTGGTAGAATAATCCTTTGAAATAATGTATGCTGTTAAAGTCATTTATTCTCACCATGAGTCTAAATGCATAAAACTGCATACATGATACTGTTTTAGATCTAGCTGTAGTATCCAGCTGTGGAATATTAATACAGTATCCGTCGATTCCAAAGGGAAATAGTAAGGGATATTGAAGCGGGTCATAAGATCAATGAGTTTCAGAAACTAGTTGAAGTCGACCATCTCTCTCAGTCAACACAATATCTCGGGGACCTTTGTCTTCGTTGATTAAAAGAGCAGCTACCTCATCTACTACCGGCGCATTATACCGACCTCGATGCTCGTTGGGCGATTTTAGATCAGCATGAATAATAAGTTTTAAATCATTGGGCGTTCTATTTTCAAGATTGTACTTAAAACTTTTAATATACGTATTATGATCGTGAAGATATGTTTGGAGAACGTCGATAAGATCGATTTGCAAGCTAGGGTTTAAATTTGAGCGCAAAGATATCTGATCTGCATGGGAAACAAAATATATTTGCAAAACTTCGCGTTGTGCCCTTTCAGCTGGAAGTAAGTCACCGATCAAATGATAAACTTGCCCTTGGACTTTAAAAGTGGGCATAAAGTTTCCCTCACGAATTTCTTTGGCACCAAATGAAGTCATCTGAAATAGTGTATTATATTGTCTTGAGTGATTTAAGAAATGCTTTGATGATGGATGTGAGCCTGATATCAGTTCTTTTAAAACTGATGTAGGTTACGGAATTATAGGTATTTTTACTTTGCCCCCACTACAACACAGTCCAGGAGCTTCCGCCGCCCATTTTTTTGCTTGGCATAAGTTGCAAATCTTATCCATTCTACCAATATCAATATCATTTAACTCAGTATAGTCAATGGTGCAATCATAAATAAACGCAGCATTCAATAAATTACTGCACTCAACTCGTTGCCTGCGAGTTCTATTCCTTGCTGATCGGGCATTTTGCTGTGCTAATGGATGGGATCGTTCAGCGCTTGATTCTCGATTGCGGCCAGCCAACGTTCGGGAATTCTTTGAGGCCAAACGTTGATAACGTTCAGCGCTTGATTCCCGATCACGGCTAACCAAAGTTCGGGAATTCTGTGAGGCCAAACGTTGAGATCGTTAAGCGCTTGATTCCCGTTGTCGATTCGCCAAAGTTCGGAAATTTTGTGAGGCGAGACGCTGCGAACGTTCAACGCTCGATTCCCTAGCACGGTTTTGTTCACTGATTGCTCATTGAGTACCCAACCTATGCATATTCTCATCCTCAGTTTCATTGCTGCGCAAAACTCGCAGTCGCTTTGCAGTAGCAGTCTGCCGAGAAAGCTGAGTTCTTTTTCTAGGCATTATAGTGACAAAGAAAGAACGTACAAAATGAATAATAAGAATGTAGAAAAAAGAAATGTAAGATTAATAATTATTTTTACCTGCACTTTGTATTTACGTAAATTGAATATTATGTCAAAAGAATTACCATAAAACGGAAATAAGGTAAACTAACCTATTTATTTAATTAAAAATCTACATGAAAACAAAAAAAGTATTAATTACTATGAAACTATTAGAAACAAAATAATGTACTAAAACAAAAAAATATCTACTATATAGAAAACAACTACAAAATGAAAATGTGTTTAAAAAGTATTATTACGATGATAATATATCGCAAAAACAAATAAACGCTGCGTTCGACCGTTCAGTACGGAGCCGACCGCGCGAGTGATAGCAGAAACAGTGGAGAACGTAGAACGTAGGCCCGACTGAAGCAGAGAACTTAAAAGTATAGAGAAGGTGCAGGTTCGACTGCGAACATTTGATAGATTCAGATCAAGGAATTCGCCGCATTTTTTAACATTGTAGGTCGGAATTCGCTTCGCAATTTTAACATTTTTTACAATTCTCTCACATATTCTAACCGAGAATATGAAGAGACAGAAATATTTGTATTTACGGCATATGATGACATGGCATATATGCCGAAGCAGAGAATAGGAAGAGACAGAAATACACTCTCAACGAAGAATTTCGTTTTGCTTTTCGTTTATATTTTATTTCATCTTGAAAGTGTAAACACAATGGCTACGACAGACTGCAGCAGCACGACAGTGAACTGAAAACGTCGTTATTCATCTTACTATATGTACATTTTGAGAAGCAACAACAACACAATGGCCGGCATGTACACAAAACAACGCAGTTGTCCATTTTGCATGTACACAATTTCGTTGTGGCCATACTAATACCTTTCACTTCAATGAAATTTTAATATTTTGTTCAAAGTGAAATTTTTTATGCAAAAAATAAGTAAATAGGTAAATATTTTTGCTTTAAATTATCACTTGTTATTACAAATGATATAATAGAGCTATAATATAGCTATTTTATGCTTTTATTTGTAAAATAGCATCAAGTTTGTTAGAGCTGTGAATAGTTTTACATTTTACATATTAGTGGCATCACCACTCTACCTCCTCTTTCTATCTTCCATTCTACTGTCAACTCTACTGTCGTCCTACTGTCGTTGGCAAAAATAGGAGCAAATTGAAGTTAGCAAGAACGACAACTGTCGGCCTGCAGTCGTGTAGTCGTGCAGCTGTCAAAATAACACTGCCCATAAGAACGTGTGTATTTTAATATTTGACAGATGTAGTTTGCAGTCTGTCGTAGCCATTGTGTTTACACTTTGAACAGCGAAAAATGTGTACAAAACACACCTCTCACACAGAGAACATAAACAAATTTTTTATGTTTTTGTCTCACATGCACAAGAATATGAAGAGACATAAATATACTATGTATGCATGCTCCTTATGATGCTCCCAACAACAGCATTGTGATATTTTCATGCTTCAATTTTTCTTTCAACTAGTGAATCGCAATGTATGTAAATATGTATGCTTTTGCGTTTTGCTGTCGTCAATTCAATATTGACATGTAAACATAATTATGATATGAGTATATTTTGTATGAATGCATGCATAGTAATATTTATAGTCAATTTGGACTTGCATATTTAATAATTTTCTTTGATTTTTACATAATATATTATTTTAATAAATATTTTTGTATTATATTAATTAATAGAAATTAAATTTATCACAACAATATATACATATGTATGTATATATGCATGTATGTACATCTTCTATCATATTAATCTTATGTCTCTGCACATGCTCATATCATAATCTTATTATGTATGTATACGCATGTGCGCATTCAGAAATTCAAATCATGATTTTATCACTTATCAATATAATGTATTACATGCGCGCGCATTGATCTGCATGTTCATACATTCATATATACTTATATGTACATATATTTGCATACATTGCCGAACAAATAATGCACAAGCATACAAACATACATATGCGTACACATGTGAATATGTCGCCAAAAAAAAAAATTGAAGCATTGTTCTACAAAAACAACAATTGCTCCAATAGCAGAAGCATCACAAGTCAATATGGTCAATTCGGCTGGAATTGGCGAAGCCCAAATGTAGTAAATTTTACAACAAAAATGATTTCATTCATAAACGCAGGAGCATATGCCACAAGCGACCTCCCTTCATTCATAAAAACAGACGCCGTAACATCTCCCCGAGCATGCCTTTGCCAACAAGCGCCTTTTCGCGAGGATGGCAAAAGCTAAAAATCATAAATTGAACAACTTTCTGATGCTTCTTCACAGAAAGAAGTGACAAAAGTGGCAACATAGCCGTTATCGATTTACAATATTTGTCTAAAATATTTTTCCGTGACTCGCAAAAATCTGCGTCGATATGTATGCACGCACATACATCTTCATACATATTTACGCTGGTTTGTAGGCGGAGCTGTACAGCGGCAAGGGAAGCGGTGACAATTGGCGGCCATTCGTTTATTTTTTTCGGCACAGCTTGGATTTTCTATCATCACACAAGTGCTGAACACAATGAGCGCGACAGACTGCAAGCGACATTTGTCAAATATTAGAATACACACGTTCTCAGGGACACATTTATTGAGGCAGCTTCACAACTATATAACTGTGTCCATAAGAACGTGTGTATTCGCGCTCAATGTGGTCAGCACTTGACTCTTTGACAAAACGCCAGTTTCGGCCATTGGTTGACCGTGACAACAGAGATGCGAAAGATGCCTGCGACACTTGCTATTATGATGTATGTACATATGTATGTGGCTCGCATTTGCTTTCGTAAACATACAGACAAATGTGCCAAAGAAATGATATACATATGTATGTATGTATATGCCATAGAAATTCTATTGGTACAAATATGGAAATGATAACGAAATAATGCGAATATGCATATTTCATGAAGGTCATTAATTTTTTTTGAAGAAATGAAAGGAATGAATGGAAGTGTTCATATGAGCACATTTAAGTTCATTTTATAATAGACGAAATTAATATAATTTTTGAAATAATAATTTATTTAAAATTATTTTTTATTTAATTTTATCACATAAAATTTTTACAATTTTTCGGAAAACAATGGTTCCTATAATACAAAGTAATCACCCATATGTGACAATGGTTCATATAATACAATATAAGCATGCATATGTCACTCAGAGAATGTTTTTTTACAATCTCTGTGTGACTGTATATTTTGTATATTTTTCTACAAAGCAATTCTCTTTATTTATTCTCAGTCATTTTACATATATATCTGCCACTGCACGTGCTCAATTCTGCTAAATAGCCAGAGCACGGCGAATTCCTTCATCTGATTCTATCAGCTCTGTTAGCCGCGCAATCGAACCATCATACAGATTTCGATTTGCACCTTCTCTATACTTTTAAGTTCTCTGGCACGACAGTGAACTGAAAACGTCGTTGTTCATCTTACTACATGTACATTTTAAGAAGCAACAATAACACAATGGCCGGCATGTACACAAAACAACGCAGTTGTCCATTTTGTATGTACACAATTTCGTTGTGGTCATGCTAATTCCTTTCACTTCAATGAAATTTTAATATTTTGTTCAAAGTGAAATTTTTTATACAAAAAATAAGTAAATAGGTTAATATTTTTGCTTTAAATTATCAATTGTTATTACAAATGATATAATAGAGCTATTTTATGCTTTTATATGTAAAATAACTTCAAATTTGTTAGAGCTGTGAATAATTTTACATTTTACATATTAGTGGCATCACCACTCTACCTCATCTCTCTATCTTCCATTCTACTGTCAACTCTACTGTCGTCGTACTGTATTTGGCAAATATAGGAGGATATTGAAGTTAGCGAGAACGACAACTGTCGGCCTGCAGTCGTGTAGTCGTGCAGCTGTCAAATTAACACTGCCCATAAACACGTGTGTATTTTAATATTTGACAGATGTAGTTTGCAGTCTGTCGCTCTCTATGTGTTCAGCGCTTCAGCTGATACGACCTATCTTACGGGGCAAACTACTCTTACTTATAGCCCTGACAGACGGCAGCGTTAAACCGGATTAACTGCATTTTTCGGGATTAATTCAGGAGTTACCACAGCTAACTCCGTTGCTGAATCCAAACAAAACTCTCAAAATTTTAGGGTATTTGTGGGATTTTCGTTGGCAACATTGTTAATAATTGACAGCTGTATTCTATTGTGAATGAAAAATAAGAACAGTGATAGCTGTTTTACGTTTAAATGTAAACAAGGTTATTTTGAAAGGCGACGATTAAAGATAAAAAGTAAGTAATTTTAGTATTTTGCATTGCCTTCTAAACGAAAATTATTATCTTTGTTTTAATTTCAGATGGCTGGCCGAAAAAAGCGTTCAGGGTGGACTTTAAAGGATGAGTTGGATCTGCTGGAAAAGTGGGAGGCACGTTCCCACGACCTCCGGCGTGCAAAGCGAAATGCTCATATATACAATTTCGCAGGAAATGGCACAAAAATACACCGCCGAGGAAATTCACTGCAAAGTGAAAAACATGACAAAGAAATACAAGTGAGGTTTTTCAATAATTACATTTCTTCTTTTAACACATTAATAACTCTACTTTCACAAAGGAGAAAACCAAAATTGGCCCTTCTGGTGGTAGTCTCTCGCCTGGGAGACATTATAATGCTGTGCATCGCATAGTAGAGTGTACTGCCGTTAATTCGACTTTGTACATAGAGACATATTCCGAGGTGAGCTAATTTATTTTATTTCATTTTCATTTTAGTTCATTTTTTTTTAGAATTCAACATTAACCCAATTGTTGCCGCCGTCCGACCCATCATTATCACCTCGGTTGCCATCGCCATCATGTCCGTTGCCATCACAATCATGTCCGATGCCATCACCATCATGTCCGATGCCATCATCATCACCTTCATCTGCAACAAGAAAACGTAATTTTAGCGCCGAGTTGTTAAAGGTTTTAAATAAACAAACTGACGTATTGGAAAGGGTAGCGGATGAAACAAAGCACGTTTCAGAGGAAGTAATTCGGACTGTTCGACAGCACAATAATTTGTCTGAAAGATTTTTAACCCTTATGGAGAAAATCGCAGAGAAACTTTAAGTTTAAAATAATTTTATCGTTTTTTTCTAGTTTGAAATATTTTGTTATCCCAAAAAAAAAAAAATAAAATAATTTTATCGTTTTTTCTAGTCCTAAACCATTATTTAATGAAATTTTTTGATATTTTCTAGTCTTAAAACATTATATAATGTAGCAAAAAAATGAATTTAAATAAAAAATGATCTCTTTAAAAAACGGATGTTTGTAATTATGTGTACAAATATTTGTTTTCTGCTACTCAATACATCTATACTCACGAAAACTCAGAGCTATTGCATTTCTAATATCCGATGCTGTTACATCATTTTCCCCAGCTCTTGTAGTGTGATGTGGTTGAATTTCTGTAATTATTTCTGCAGCATCTTAGATCCACGAAGAAGGAATTTCATCATTTTCAATTTTTAGGAAATTGTGGAAAATACAGCATGCATGTATAATAACGTTAACGTCTTTTGGAGCTACCGGTAAACCTCTGCCAATTTTTCTAAATCGGGCTTTTAGTTGACCGAAAGCATTCTCTATAACTCTGCGACATTTGGATAAACGATAGTTAAATGTTTTTTCTAACACTGGTTGATTTGGTGAATATGGAAAAGGCTTCATCATGTAACGCGACAATCGAAAGGCTGAATCGCCAATAAGTAATACGGGGATGTTAACATCTCCAATCAATTTGATGCCCTGAGCAAAAATGTCAGCGGTTTCATGAAATTTCTTTAAGGAACTACCTTCAAAAATGTAAGAGTCGTTATTTCTTCCAGTTGACCCAACATGTATATATGTAAATTTTGATCTATAAAATAGTGAAAGGATTTATATAAATATTTCCAATAAGTATATGAAATTTACCTATAGTCGCAACTTGCCAGCAGAACAACCGAATACTACCCCTTATAATTGTAATAATCGATCGCATCGTCCTTTTTCGGTTGAACCTCAATGTGGCAAAACATTGCGGAAAACCAAGGTGTGCAAAGCCTTGTACATTTCGTTCTACTTCTTCTGTGCTTGGGGGATAGGAATTGATGCAGTCCGATAAATTTGTGCACACAGCTTTGCAAAAATCCACAACTATTTCCCCAACTGTGGTGCGTCCTACGCCAAATAAACTTGCTACAGTTCTGTATTCCGCTGAAGAACCTAACGCATACAACGCAATAGCCACTCTTTTCTGAAGTGGAATACAAAGTCGCATGTTGTTGTTGAACTTTCCGATTGCCTTAATCTTTTCACATACTTTGTGAAAAGCTTCTTTATTTATTTACACGAATGTTTTCTTTACATCGGATGTCATCCATCTTTTTGACATCGTACTCCCAAAAAGTGCCATTGCGGTCCTTTTATTAATAACATATATAAATGAGGGGTATAAAATATTAATATTCAATATACAATATATTAAACTTACAAATTTCCAGGCGCTTCTTTCCCTTATTTCTGAAGACGCCACTTTGGTACTAGTTTCCAGTATAGCTTTTGTCAATTCATTCATCAATTTAATCTTTTGAAGCGGTTTTAATAGTAATGTATTTATACTTTTGTTTAACAAATTGTGGTTTTGCACCATCTGTGCGGCTAACAATCGCAATGCTTGTCTTCTATCCATTTTTGTTTTAGCAAATTAAAAATGTTATTAATATGCCAATCAGATGTTCGCTAACTCGCATCGCTGGTGTCTGTCACCTATAAATTTGGATCTGAATAAGTGCGCAGTTAATCAGGGTTAACGCTGTCGTCTGTCAAGGCTATAAGTGTCAAATCTATTGCTATTGCCATTGCCAAATCTGTATGTGGGCATTTGCTATCATAATATAATCATTTGCGCAAAGGCGTAGGGTAGGTAGGTTCGAGCGGATGTAGCGCATGCTTTGAGCTCTTGAAAAATTTATTTTATCACATTACGAAATGCCGTCGGGTAGGTAGCTGATGTAGCGCACGTTTTGAGCTCTTGAACTCCTTAAATCTTTTATGTGGAAAACAAAAAAAGGATAAAGATCCTTTTTTTACAAATGTATTTCTGGGAAAAATAAGAATTCATATTTTTGGACTACTATATAATAATTGTGGCATAAATTTTATATACCAATTAAAATAATAAATTTAAAATGAGAAATGATATTTTGATTTATGCTTGTATAAGTTTATTAAATTTAAGACTTCGCTCATTCCCAACCCGATTTGCATAACTATTCTGTAAATTAACAATATTAAACTAAATATAAATTTTTTGGAAAAATGTTATTTTGAAAATGTACTTTATTTTCATAATATAACACAACACAACCGTCTTAATACTCGCTCTTCTAAATTTCATATTACCGAAATGAAAATGCCGTCGGCATATGTGTAAATGGGATATGTTGGCTCTTCAAAATTTTCATAAACCGCTTCGCAGCGCAAGAAACGGAAGCCCTCAAAGATAAATAATTTCCCCCGTTTTTTACACATTTACCACTGTTTCTTTGCTCCTATTGGTCGCAGCGTGATGCTAAATAGCCTATAGCCTTCATCGATAAATGGACTATCCCACACAAAAAGCATTATTCAATTCGAACCAGTAGTTTCGGAGATTAGCGCGTTCAAACAAACAAACAAACAAACTCTTCAGCTTCACAATATTAGTGTAGATGTATGTACATACATTAGGGTGATTCAAAAAAAATTTTTTTTTTTCAATTGGTACCCGCAAAAATAGGTTCCTAGACACCTCTAAGAAAGCCTCTCCAAATATGAGTTTTTAATTCTAACGGGAAGGTCCTCCGCCTAACGGTTTTCTATTTTTTCTTATTATCAGATAGAAAAATTTATATCTCGCTTCCAACTACTTGAAAAAATTTCTTGTTAATTAGGTTTTGTAGGAAATTGAATGCTCTAAAATATGGTCTCTTATGATTTTTTCGTACACCCAACCGTTTAAAAGATATTAACGGTTGAAATTTGACTATTTTTGGAAAAATTCTTTATTTATTATTAATTTTATAACGCAATGAAAAAAAATTATTATGAATAATGAAACACATAGTTTTGTAGGAAATTTACTGCTCTATAAAAATCGTCTATTAAGATATTTCGATTAAGTTAAGCGTTTACGGGATATTCATCGTCAAACATCAATGCATATTAAAGTGGATCAAAAAAAAAAATTTTTTTTTTCGTTTGATACTCTGAAAAATAGGTTCCTAGACACCTCTAAGAAAGCCTCTCCAAAAACCTTATTCATAATGATTTTTTTCATTGAGTTATAAAATTCATAAGAAATAAAAAATTTTCCCAAAAATAATCAAACTTCAACCGTTAATATCTTTTAAACGGTTGGGTTTACGAAAAATCATAATTGACCTTTTTTGTAGAGCATTCAATTTCCTACAAAATCCAAGGAGCAAGATATTTTTTCAGGTAGTTGGAAGCGAGATATAAATTTTTCAATCTGATAATAAGAAAAAATAGAAAACCGTTAGGCGGAGGACCTTCCCGTTACAATTAAAAACTCATATTTGGAGAGGCTTTCTTAGAGGTGTCTAGGAACCTATTTTTGCGAGTACCAATTGAAAAAAAAAAAATTTTGAATCACCCTAATGTACATACATTTATTTGTATAAACTTCCGAACAAATAATGCACAAGCATGCATACATACATATGCGTACACATGTGAATATGTCACCAACAAAAAATTGAAGCATTGTTCTACAAAAACAACAATTGCTCAAATAGCAGAAGCATTAAAAGTGGCAGCCGAATTGGCGAAGCCCAAATGTAGTAAATGTTACAACAAAAACGATTTCATTCATAAACGCAGGCGCAAATTCTAAAAGCGAAGTCGCTTCATTCATAAAAACAGACGCCGTAACATCTCCCCGAGCATGCCTTTGCCTACAAGCGTCTTTTCGCGACGATGGCAAAAGCTAAAAATCATAAATTGAACAAATTTCTGATGCTTCTTCACAGAAAGAAGTCAGAAAAGTGGCAACAACGGAGTTGTGGATTTATAATATTTGTCCATTCTAAAATATTTTTCCGTGACTCGCAAAAATCTGCGTCGATATGTATGCAAGCTCATACATATGCATACATATTTACGCTAGTTTGTGGGTGAAGCTGTTACAGCGGCAAGGGAAGCGGTCAATAGGCGGCCATTCGTTTATTTTTTTCGGCACAGTTTGGATTTCTATCATCACACAAGTGCTGAACCAATGAGCGCGATAGATATTAGAATTCACACGTTCTTAGGGACACAGGTATTGAGGCAGCTGCACAACTACATAACTGTGTCCCTAAGAACGTGTGTATTTTTATATTTGACATATGTCGCTAGCAGTCTGTCGTGCTACATGTGTTCAGCACTTGACTCTTTGATAAAACGCGAGTTTCGGCCATTGGTTGACCGTGACAACGTAAATGCGAAAGAAGCAAGAATGATAGAGAAAGAGATTACGCAATGCGCATGTTTGCTTTCAATCAGCTGTTCTTGCTGACGTCACGGTTGACTTATTATTCGCCCGCGCTATTGAAAGTGAATTCGAATTCTGTTTTCAAGTGTTATATTAATTGTTAAATTCTATATTTTTAAAATGCGCTGTGCAGTGTTCGGTTGTAATAATAAAAATGGTAATAATAGTGCTACGAGGTGGAGATTTTTTCATTTCCCTAAGGATAATTAAAACAATGGATTCATTTTTGTCGTCGGACGAACAAAATTAACGTTAAAAATGCGTGCGTTTGTGAAGTGCACTTTGCGCCGGAAGCTTTCGAAAGAAATTTGCAGTTTGAAATGGGTAATTATAGCATTTTGATAACAATAATTTTACTTATATAACCCAACACTCTTGCAGGTTTGAGTTCGCGGAATCCAACGAAGTTTCTACCCAGCGCTTTTCCCACGTTAACCACTGCTCCTGCAGAGGCTAATGAACGGCAGAAGAGGATGGAGTCTCGTTCCAAAAAAGAGATGTTGACAACAATCTTGAAGAATACCGACAAACTAAGTTTTTGCATACTAACCACTGTTTTTTATCCTAATTATACTACTAATAATAACTAACAATTTATTCCATTTATTGATACGCATGTACATATGTATGTTTATTATATTTTTGCAGGTAATATTTTTCAACGTGTGTCAATTGATCTGAATTCCACTGACCCAATCGAAAAAAATGATGACTTGGAGATTCTCAACAACGACGGACTTGAGAATTTGGCAGAGTACATCTGCCACAAACTTGGTAAAGACAACCCTGAAATTTGTGCCAATTCCGAAAATTGTTCGTCCCATACTTGGGTAGATCACCTTTCTGAAGGAGGACTCTCAAAACCAACAGATATGTTGATGGAGCATATGAGAGCCTTGCAAGCAATATTTGACGACGTCTATGGTAATGAATTGCATATACATATGTACAAATTAAGTCCAGAAACACATAGATTTAAGTGATTTTGTAAATTGTAGCTCGAAAATAAAAAAAATATATTTCAGAGCTAGAATGTATTTTAGGATTCGTTCCTTAAATAAAAACATAGTTGAACATATGTTTAGTAAAAAAAAATTAAATAAAACAATAAATTGGTACTTGGTTACAAAATATTCAATCTTTTTATGTACATAAATGTATATGGTTGAAACAAACACAGCAAAGAGACAAAATTAAATAATACAATGAAAATTCAATTAAATGAATATGTAGGTAAATGTTCACTATAAAATATTCACTTATATTGATATCTTTTATTAATATTCACTTATATTGATGTTAAATTTGATGATATTCATGATTTTGTATGCCTGCAATACAAAATTGCTTCTTATTGCAAAGAAAAACAACCAACTGAAAATCAGCTGATTGTACGTTGGTCAACCGTGACGTAGATGCGCAGAACGAACAAAATTTGAACTCGTCATTGCGCAATCTTTGTCTCTATCATTCTTGCGAAAATAGCGTGCGACATTTGTTATTATAAATGTATGTACATATGTATATTGCTCGCATTTGCTTTCGTAAACATACAGACAAATGTGCCAAAGAAAGAATATATGAACATATGCATGTGTCGTGGAGCGTGAGGTTTTTTTCGTTACGGAATTTCTGGATTCGGTCTCCGCGCTCAAGGCCCGCGATAGAAGCTATGCAATAGCTTAAAAATTAAAAATATCAGTTTTTCATCACATGTCAGTCTTTTACATTTAGCGCTCCTTTTGCATAGCTCACTAACTTCCACATGATTATTGATAAATGACATGTCATTTACTTATGTGTTTCCAAATAAAAAATTTCAATACCGCAAAAGGTACCATTATAAAGTGTTGTTAAATATGCACAACACTTTAAAATTTTAAGTGGTAATGTTTTCGAGTGTATAATAGGTACCAAAAAAGCCATTGCAGCAGACGAAATATCCGTTTTGTCTGAGATGCTAAGTTTGTTAGAAATATTTCATGAAGCAACAGAAATGGTAAAAACTATAATAAATGTTTAAGATTTACAAACTAATTTATATAATTTAAAATACAGGTTTCTGGAAATAATTAAGTACGTGAAAATAATTTTAATGTTTCATTAACATCATCGGAAGCCACAATTTTGTGCCCAGATTTGCTTTGTGGAATAACAAAAGTATTATCTACATTTGAATCGAGAACACCATCGCGGATGGGTACATTACTCGACCCACGTTTCAAAAAATAAGGTTTCGAATCTGAGACTAATACACAAAAGTCTGTTAGTTGCTTAAAGCAGGAAGTGCCATCTTTACGTGAGAAAGCAATTCACGGCGCAGACTACACCAGTTCATCTTTGCTTGATGTCATAGACATGCGCGTGACGGAAAAAGTAAAAAACTCACGTTCAGATAAAGTAATAATGCTGAGGCAATATTATGAAAGACATTAAGACCAGTGAAGATCCACTTCTTTTTTTGAAGGTATTATATAATTATAATTAAAAGGTAAACATTCTAAGATCTGAGCAATTATACTTTCAGTTTGCAGGCGATGAATTAAATGCAATAAAAGATTGTATGCCTAAATACTTGTGTATTGCAAAAACATCTATGAAATCAGAGCGCATTTTTAGCAAGTGTGGAATGCTGATGACAGACCGGCAAACTCGCTTAAAATCAGAAAATGTTAATATGCTAATTTTCTGTTATGGAAACTTTGGATTATTCAAAAATAAATAATAATTATTATCATAACAATATTTTTTTGTCCTTAGTATGCGTATTAACTTAAATTTTAATTTCATTGATTTCCTTTGTACGAAGAAGAACTTTTACCATCGATGGTAAGTATACTATCGCTTACTATCGATGGTTGCAACTATCCATGGTTTGCGAACTCTACTCCCCATATAATGGTTTTGTCAAAAACTATTAGAAGTGTTTTTATATTCAGAATGGCACAACAGAGCTTTTTAATGGCCGGGGGTGAAATCACCTCATAAATTTACAGATAAGATAACCTTAAACCAGTGGTCGGCATTTCTTAGCAAAATTGTGCAAACAAGCACAACCAGTGAAAAACGTTACTGCCTTCCTTCCTTTTCCTTCCTCATCGGCAAAATGTGTGAACAGTGACAAACGTGGTAAAAACGCCGAAATCAGTTGTTCTCTTTTGTTTACATTTCATTTGTTTGACATTTCATACAATTCTAAAAATTGTGTCAGCAGCAATATGGAAGTGGACAATAGTGGTGAAATGTTTTTAAATTTGTGCGAATTGTACTCTTTATATAGTTTATATAAACAGTATAAAAACAAAAAACGAAAGAGAAGGTATAAAATTCGCCAAATCAATAAAAACTGAGGCGTTTGCGGTTACCAGATAAAAACTTTTCTGGTAATGAAAAACAGCGAACCAGAACAACTTTTTTTGCATACAAGGATGCCGGCGGACGTCTATAATTTGCATCTGAATTTGGTATGGAAATCCTTGAAGAAGCCATGGCAGCGGATTGGACCCGAGGAAAGGCTCTCGTTGGTATTACTGTAAGTTGTGTTTTGCAAATTAATATACGTATACATGTATAAGCTATATAATGAGCTATAAGGTATGAGCTATAAGTTAGGAGAGTCAACAGTACGCGAAATCATATTAGAGACGTGTGAAGTAATCTGGCAGCTACTTTCCCCAATTTATGTAAGCGAGCCAACAGTCTCAATACAAGGACATTGCAAAAGATTTTTATAATATGTGGAACATTCCGAATTGTGTCGGTGCAATTGATGGTAAGCACGTTGCTATTAAGTGCCCGGCCAATTCCAATTCGATCTTTTACAATTATAAAAAATTCTTTAGCATCGTTTTGATGGCTGTATGTGATGCGAAATATACGTTCACAGCAGTTAGTATTGGCAGCTATGGAAGTCAAAGTAACGGAGGTACTGTATATTAAATTGTTTAACATTATAGTATAGGTATAATGCATTTCTGTTATTATTTATGCAGGAATCTTTCGACTTCCTCCATTTGTCCATGCATTAATACAAAACACTCTGCCTTTGGCACTACCTGTGCCACTGTCTGACGTGTCACCGGAACCTTTTCCTTACTTTTTCGTTGGAGATGCTGCATTCCCATTATGAAATAATTTAATGCGCCCATTTCCTGGAGCTAATTTAACACATACGTATTTTCAATTATCGATTGTCACGCGCTCGAAGAGTCATAGAAAATTCTTTTGGTATATTGACTGCTCGGTGGAGAATTTTGAAAACAACGATTGAATGTAATCCAGAAAATTGTGAAAAAATTGTGTTGGCTTGCATAGCCTTACACAATTTTATAATGTTGAACGATCACAATCGCTGGAAGGACATAACATTGTTCATGCCGGTGAGTGGCGCCGGGAAAATGAAAACAACTCTTTGCGACCAAAGCAATCGGTGCATAGAGGTCCTTCAAATACGTTTAACTTACGGGAGAGACTTGCTAACTATTTTATAAATGAAGGATCTGTACCATTCCAGAACAATTTAGACTCTATTACAGGAGGACCATATGCTCCTGGAGGACCTTATGAAAAATAAATACCATTTTTTTTTAGTTCATGAGATCATTTTTTATTTAAAATTTATCCTTGCGCCACGGCGAAAGGAGGCGATGGCGACGGCAGCGATATCGTAATTGGACTTATAGGCGACAAGGGCCATAGCGGTGATGGCACTTCCACCTCCTGCGCATGTCCATGTGGCTGCAATCGAGTGTCTTCAGTTGATGATTGCAACTGACCCTGATCGGCGACAGCGGCTTCACAAATATTTTGTGAGAATCTAACCCTGCAAATTTAAGTTTTTATTTTAAATAACTTCATTGCGTCCAAC
This sequence comes from Bactrocera neohumeralis, assembly GCF_024586455.1. Taxonomy (NCBI): domain Eukaryota; kingdom Metazoa; phylum Arthropoda; class Insecta; order Diptera; family Tephritidae; genus Bactrocera; species Bactrocera neohumeralis. The sequence goes on along the minus strand of NW_026089622.1, from coordinate 1,228,249 downwards.
AAATGCCACTGCTTTTGGTACTCCATCCCGTTGCCGCTGGGGGCGTTAGCCTTCCGAACTTCCCTCCCGTACCGATCCCGAAGTGTTACCCATCTACGGCGACACATTTCTCCTTTATAAATATAAATAATTATTATTAACAACATAAACAGTTGTAAATAACAAAGCAACTTACCACTTGCGTTCAACTCCTTCCCGATTTCAGCCCACAAGGCATCTTTCCTCGTTTGCAGCTTATAATATGGACTTCTTCTTCTTAACTGGCGTAGACACCGCTTACGCGATTATAGCCGAGTTAAAACCAGCGCGCCAGTCGTTTCTTCTTTTCGCTACGTGGTGCCAATTGGATATTCCAAGCGAAGCCAGGTCCTTCTCCTCTTGGTCTGGAGAAGTCTAATATGGACTGCTCTTATTAAATAACTCATTTTCATTCTCAACCAAAAGCAATCAATTTTTCGTCATCCATAGTTTACAAGATATTATTAGCACACACGTAATTTCAATTTTTGAACCGATCCAATAAACTTTTCATTTGACCTTTATTTTAATGCCGCTTGTTTACATTTGAACAATGTTGCCATTGCACTATACGCATATATAGTTCTGAGCACATTTATGTTTTCAATTAAAATTTTTTACAATATAATATATCAAAACTGAAAACAAACTATTACAAATAGTTTATATATTTATAAATAATAGCATTCGACTCTGATTTTGAGTTATTTTAAGAAAATTTCAAACATATTGTAATATATTGAACAGATTGAATTATAAATTTTGATAATTACTACAGTATATCGATATTGGCAACCCTGCGTTGTGAGAGAGCAATCAGCTGCCACGTTTCTACGGCAAAAATCCAAATGTCGTAAATTCTCACGTCATCCCACGTCAAAGAGAGAAGGGAGTAGCGTTTTTCACTGTTCAGTTACATTGCGCGCCCATAAAATAGGCATGGATAATATGATACGAGACTTTCGCATTGGCTCTCATTTTTCTCTCAAACGCGTTCCCTGATTATTTGACAGCGAAGGAGATCAGGGAATTTCGATCAGCTGATTTCAGAAAAGGCGGGATGCCAGAAGTAAACCGCTATAATTACTTGACGAAATTAGTGTGAAATGAAATTTCATTGAACTGAGCGAACATATTTTGGCAAAATAAATGTTTATGTAAATTAATTAATGGTTTTGCTTTTTAGCATTTATATATGTATGCATTTTTAAAGTGTTTAATTTAGTGTTTTGTATAATTTATTAAATACCCAATCAATTTATGTGTACAGTGGATCCCGGTTAAGTAGTACTCCGCTTAAATGAAAATCATCCCTCTTAACTGCCTATATCTTGCTTGATCTTGCGGTTTGTTTTTTTGAAATACATAGAAATTATTGTTTAATACCACTCGCTTAAGTATCCGCACTCGCTTATGTGCCATATTATATTTTAATTTTTAACAAACTACAAAAATCTGTATCTCTGAATGTGGCACATCTAATTGTCAAGAAATGAAAAAATATTGTTACGCGGCTTGCAAAAATCTGCGTCGATATGTATGCAAGCTCATACAGAAACATACATAAATATTTACGCTGGTTTGTTGTACAAGCTGTTACAGCGGCAAGGGAAGCAGTGGCAATTGGCGATCGTTCGTTTGTGTTTTCGGCACAGCTCGGATTTTCTACCAACAACACCTTTGTTGTGATGCTTTGTCGTCGCGCCAGCCTCTCGACACATTGATTCTTTGACATGAAAACAAAAAATATGAGCTTCGCCATTGTTTGTCCTCGTCAACGGAAATTTCGCATAAAGAATTGAATGTACATATTTACATACATACATTTGTTGCATGTAGACCAGTGGTCGGCATTTCTTAGCCCAATTGTGCAAATTAACTTCACCCGTACGCTTACGCTCTATCGTACAGTCGTTGTCGAGCCAGCAACGAATTAACATCATTGTATCGGGTGATTTTTTAAGAGCTTGATAACTTTTTTTTAAAAAAAAACGCATAAAATTTGCAAAATCTCATCGGTTCTTTATTTGAAACGTTAGATTGGTTCATGACATTTACTTTTTGAAGATAATTTCATTTAAATGTTGACCGCGGCTGCGTCTTAGGTGGTCCATTCGGAAAGTCCAATTTTGGGCAACTTTTTCGAGCATTTCGGCCGGAATAGCCCGAATTTCTTCGGAAATGTTGTCTTCCAAAGCTGGAATAGTTGCTGGCTTATTTCTGTAGACTTTAGACTTGACGTAGCCCCACAAAAAATAGTCTAAAGGCGTTAAATCGCATGATCTTGGTGGCCAACTTACGGGTCCATTTCTTGAGATGAATTGTTCTCCGAAGTTTTCCCTCAAAATGGCCATAGAATCGCGAGCTGTGTGGCATGTAGCGCCATCTTGTTGAAACCACATGAGTCAACATTTAAATGAAATTATCTTCAAAAAGTAAATGTCATGAACCAATCTAACGTTTCAAATAAAGAACCGATGAGATTTTGCAAATTGTATGCGTTTTTTTTTTTAAAAAGTTATCAAGCTCTTAAAAAATCACCCGATATAACCCTACAAGTAACCAAAGAATCAGCTGTTTTCCAAGAATTTTTCACAGCTGAGATCACCTGATCGAAATCTGCCTTTTTTAACCACAGAGATGTAATTAAAAGAAATGTACTAGATCAACTTTTTTGTGAAAAAGTATTTGTAACGGAAAACATTAATGAAAACAAGAATATTTTTAAAACAAAAGTTTTTTGGATATTTATTGCTCTTCCTCACCACCTCTGAGTGTTCGGTTCCGCAGGAGGCCTATTTTCACCCTTTTTATATATACAGTTTTAAATCAATCTACTTATTATAAAAAATGTGACTAGACAAAAATAAATATTTAAAATCAGGTACAATTCATGAATATTAATTACATTAAAAATATAACATTAACAATATATGTCAAAACAATCAACTGGAAATTTAAACAAAAACCAAAATAAATATAAAAAATCAGGTACAATTCCATTGTATGTATACATTAACAATACAAGTCAAAACAATCAACTTGTAATTATTTAAACAAAAACTAAAATAAATATAAAAAATCAGGTACAATTCAGGAACAACAACAGTAATATTCAAAACAATCTACTAAGTAATAAATAATATTTACAAAATATTCTAAATCACCCACAGCGAAATACTTATTAAAAACCCTATCAAAGGAATAGTGGTGGAAAGAAGGGTCCTATACCTGGTCCACGAAAACACTTAAAAAACAAAAAAAAAAATATTGATAATAAGCGTACAAACCTAATCGCTAAAATTCTCATTTCCAAATCACAGATCAAGGTAACTTTGGAAATGCGGCCTTCGACAGACAAACCTTTTGACAAATATAAAATAATTCAGACTGACAGACATATATACATATAAATTGCGACTCATATAGACAGACAAACGAACGTGATTACTATTTATGTGTAACACACAAGAACTTTACGTTTTTAAAATCACTTTGTTTTACTTTTTTATTAAAAGCGTTTACTAGGAAATATGTTCTAATTCTAATGAATAGACATTTTATAATATCAGAATTACAATTTTCACAACAATAGTACGGTTCTACGTTAACCATTTTAATACTCTCGCAACAATGTTGCTAAGGAGAGTATTATAGTTTTGTTCACATAACGGTTGTTTGTAAGTTCTAAAACTAAAAGAGTCAGATATAGGGTTATATATACCAAAGTGATCAGGGTGACGAGTAGAGTCGAAATCCGGATGTCTGTCTGTCCGTCCGTCTGTCCGTCCGTCCGTGCAAGCTGTAACTTGAGTAAAAATTGAGATATCATGATGAAACTTGATACACGTATTTCTTGGCTCCATAAGAAGGTTAAGTTCGAAGATGGGCAAAATCGGCCCACTGCCACGCCTACAAAATGGCGGAAACCGAAAACCTATAAAGTGTCATAACTAAGCCATAAATAAAGATATTAAAGTGAAATTGGGCACAAGGGATCGCATTAGGGAGGGGCATATTTGGACGCAATTGTTTTGGAAAAGTGGGCGTGGCCCCGCCCCCTACTAAGTTTTTTGTACGTATCTCGGAAACTACTATAGCTATGCCAACCAAACTCTACAGAGTCGTTTTCTTCAGGCATTTCCATATACAGTTCAAAAATAGAAGAAATCAGATATTAACCACGCCCACCTCCCATACAAAGGTTATGTTGAAAATCACTAAAAGTGCGTTAACCGACTAACAAAAAACGTCAGAAACACTAAATTTTACGGAAGAAATTGGAGAAGGAAGCTGCACCCAGGCTTTTTTGAAAAAGTGAAAATGGGCGTGGCCTCGCCCACTTATGGACCAAAAACCATATCTCAGGAACTACTAGACCGATTTCAATGATATTCGGTACATAATATTTTCTTAACACCCTGATGACATGTACGAAATATAGGTGAAATCGGTTCACAACCACGCCTTCTTCCAATATAACGCTATTTTGAATTCCATCTGATGCCTTCTCTGTATAATATATAGTACATTAGGAACCAATGATGATAGCGGAATAAAACTTTACAAAAATACGGTATTTGAAAAATATGTAAATGACGTATAATGAAATCTCGATTATCACTTTATCATGCGAGAGTAAAAATGTTCGGTGACACCCGAACTTAGCCCTTCCTTACTTGTTTCAAATAATATTTGGGAAAACCCGATCCCATGGCAAGTAGAATCAAAATGTTGTGTATAAATATCTTCGATTTTTGATAGAAAATCTATAAATTCAAGGGGTGGTTTTACTATTTGGCATTTACTATATTGCTTTTCTGAAGTGAAGAAAAAATCTTCTTCATTAATACCACCATCAAATCTTGGCAAGGGCATTAAACAATTATGTTGTTTAAAATATTTATAGTACAAATAACCGCAAAAATACACAAACGCATTTTTATGTAGAAAGCTGCTTTCATCTACGTCCACATTTACCTCGATTTGTATATTTTGAAATGAAGTAGAATTGGTAGGTATTTTGAACCAAAGCGTCGCTGCAGGCGCTTTTGAGGGAGCTATTAGAAAATGACTCACACTGGTCAACTGGCAAGAGTTCGCAGTTCCCTTTATCTACACAACGAATATACCCTATGCCCCAGGCTTGTCTGAAAAGATATGAGAAACGCTGCGGAGTTATTCTCACATCAAATCCCCCCCCTCTGCGTAGAAAGAAATTTTACTGCTCCAAAGGCATTACTATTAAAAATATTGAATAATTTATCAAAAAAAAGGACAAACTCGGCTGTGTTAATAAAAGATGGAGACTTAGAAGTATTCAGTTTCCCGGAGCTATAAATGGCGAACATAGCACTTTCAACAGAATGACTAAAAACTTGAGAAGCTAATTGCACGCTCATTTTTTGAAACGGTTTAGGGGCTATGTGTGCCGAGGTCAATTTATGGGTGCAACTAATGTCGTTTGGGGTACAATTTTCATATATATGAACGATATCCGACCATTCAACTGGGCGCCCATTTACAACGACTTTATTTTTTTTATTTTCTAAGCAGTTTCGTGTACTTTTTAAAAGGTGAGAAGAATCAAGAAAGTAAATGACTTCCGAGTCATTCACTTCGAAATAGGGCCTTTCTTTACATACTCCTAATAACCTAGCAAAATTAATAAAATTTGACCCTTGGTCGCTAACTATTTGGTAGGGACGCAATCCAATACCCTGGAGTTGACCTATGGCTTCGAATACATGTTTTTCATTATATCTCCTTTGCAAGCTTTGTGCACAAAAAAATATGCTAAAGGGTGGGTCCAAGTTTCTCCACCAATACCTTGGACGAAAAGTGTTAAAACACTAGAAGCTACTCGAGAGGTACGATTTCCATCACCGTAATCCTCCAACCCAATAATCCAGTCCCTATTTCTCTCATACTGAAGGTGAATTTTCAGAGACATTTCGTCACAGCATATCGAAACATATCTCTGTGCGTCAGTGAAACCACGGCTTCTCAACTCCAGGGCTTTAATGCTGCTAAAATTGCAGCCAGGGTTACGTGGCCAACCCTGAACAAATTGTTCGAGGGTCACTTGCGATGGCCAATTAAAAATGGGCTGTAAATACCTGAACGCAATAGGTGATAAAAATTTTACAGCCAGAGCTAATGTTTTTAATTCCCCATCATATCTATAACCCTTCGAAGTAGGGGGTGCATTTTTTAAACAATTTCTCACACATATCGCAATATGTGGAGGAAGTTTGCCGCATAGCTCTGAAATTTGTCTATTTTCTTCCTGCCCTACTATAGACACATTTTTATTATTTTCTAAAATTTCTATTTTATTCTCTAAAGCTCTCACCTTATTGCGTAAAAATTCTATTTCCTGCGATTTTTTGTCTAACTCCTCCCGATACATTCTTTTTCTAGGTGTCCCTTCTGTTAAATATTCATCTGTTTGCGTTTGCCTACTATTTGCCCAAGTGCTAACTATTTGAGAGTTACCTAAAGAGGAAGAATATGTATGATCTTCATTATATAGGGGTTGAAGGGATTTACCCAAAGTCTCAAGTTCAAACATATTAGTGTATGAAGTCGAGACAGTTCTAATTGGAGAAGAGCTAAGATGCATCGGGTTAAAGTTTGCACTACCTAATTCTATAATGTCTTGTTCGTGTTGGTCAAATACACTACCTACTTGTCCACTACAACCTATTGCCTTATCTATTCTAACTGCAGGTGATAATACTTTTAAATTTAAATCCGGTGTAGTTGATCTGGAAATAAGCCGTCCCTTCCTCATCTTTAACGAAAAATGTCTTTGGCACGCAAATAAATATTTAGCCGTTGGATTTTTTACGTCCAACAGCTTGATCCATTCGTGCCGCCTAATTGAAATTAAACAAAAAATACGTACATTAACTAAACTAGTAAACTAACAATTTAAAAATAAACAGTTGCATCAAAAATATCACAACGACAATACAATATTAGAAACAAAACTATTTATTTAATTTAACAAATACTTTTAAATTAATTTTTTAACATTTAACAACACGATTTTAAAACTTCACTTTTTTATAAAATTTCGATTTAGGACGACCCTATTCACTTCCTGTTCACTTATTTGCACTAACTTTACATATTTATTTACTTACGATAATATTATGTTCATATTTATATACATATGTACGATAATATTATGTACATAATTATATTATTTTTATACATAAAACTCACCTGGACATTTCCCCTTCTGATGGGAAGGGATACAGCGGCACCCCCAAACTGCAACCAGCAACACACTTTCTGCAAGGCATCCTATACAAAATCAAACAACAAATATTAACAAATTGAATTAATTAATGTTACTATACTTACATACGCTGAATATCTCTTTGATCGATGATTTAATTTTCACTAAACACAAACTTAAAATAACTATAATAATAATATATATAATAATAACCTGGAGCTTCTTAAGCTTAAAAAAATGTCCGTTGAAATGATTTGACACATTACACGGTTGCACGAAATACAAAGTTTTTACACAAATTTTTGGAAACAAATTGGAAACATTTAATAATGTATCGATACAATATTAATATTTTGGACAAAACTGATTAAATTTAATATTTAGGAATTTAAATAATCGCAAAATATTTGAATATTTTATAAAAATATTGTTAAAGTTATAAATTTTAAAACCTAACACAGCAACACACTATAGCAGTTTTGAGGCATTTGAACGTTTTAGTAGTAGAATATTTCGGGGCAACCCGTACCAAGTGACTAATTATTAGCAGAATATTTGGGGACAACCCGAACCAAGTGCCTAATTTGTAGTAAATGGAGGATTGGTTACTTGTAGGTTTATACAATGATTAACATCACGTAACACTATAGCTCAAAACCAAATATGCCCTGCGAGAAATATTTTATAATTCTAAATGCCTTTGGTGCCATGCAATCCCTTTTATGTTACAAGTCTTTTAAAATAATAGGAAATACTTAGGTTACGTTACGTAAAACGAATACTTAGATTATAGTGAACGTATTAATGAAAACCTAAAAACACAGCTATCAAGTTCGATTAGTTTGGGGATTGTTAGGCAGGGTAGGCCGTTTTCCGATGGAGTCTTTATTAAAAAAATGTGTAGTGAAGTTTTGCAAATACTTAGTTATAATCAAACATTTATAGATAAACTTCCCTTAGAAGTGTAGCGCGGCACACCGATCAAATATCAGCTCGTATTGAATGTGAAATAAAGGAAAACAATTTAAAATACTTTTCTATTTGTTTAGAGGAAAGCACAGACCTTAATGACCTATCTCAATTAGCTTTATGCGTGCGATGCGTAAATACTAATTATGATATATTTGAAACCGTATATTTTCTAGAAAGCTTTGTTTCGAATATATGTGAACAAATTGTTCCAAAACTAAAATTTATTTGTTCCAAACAACGCAGAGAACTCCACGAGTAATAAATTTTTGTTTATACTTAAGTACTGATCCGTTACTCTGTCTGATTCTGTCAGTTCAGTTCATGTACACGAAGCGAACTGTTTGTCTTCAAATCAGCGATAGAGAACAACTTTGTACCTCTAGCGATCAGCTTATACCTGATTAGTTTATGAACATTCGTATCAGCAGAAAATACCCGAAGTGATGCAAACTTATGCTTCAATGATTGAAATGATCGACAGAGTTTGGTTTGTATGAGTTATTTATTTGTTCACATTTAAAACACAATTATTATTTGTCCGCTGTCCAAGTCGCATGCTTACGTAAGCTTTTAGTGGTTGGTTATTTGTAAAAGCTATATAAGCCAATTTCGGCGTGTGTTGCGTTAACTCCTCCCCCTCTAGAACATGCAGCGTCATCGTTGGATGTCCTTGAAATATCGTCAAGTGTAGGGGTTGATCCTTTCGTTGGTGTAAGATTATTATTGACCTGAATACGAAATTTTGTTTTTCGTTTGAGGAGGATCTTCCTTTCTATCATTACAAACAGGGCAAAAAGTAATAGTATTATTGCTGTAGATCCAGTGAATAGGCTGATTTTGTATTTAGTGTTGATGGCATTGATTTGTTGGATATTTGCTACGTTAAGGTCCTTCAAATATTGCAGAGAGAGGACTTCTTCGAGATGTGCTGTAACGTCTGCTGATTTGATGATAGCTGGTAGGGGTTGTGCAAGAACTTGATTTCTATTTGTATAATTATTGTTTTCAATAGTTAAACTTGCGTTATCGTATTTTATCAGGAAGGTTCCTTGTAGACTGATAACCTCGTTGTCTATCTTCAGAGACCCATTATAGCAGTTGATTAGCAATAAACCAGGTGTTACCTCTTCTATTGTTGGTATGTGGTGGTTATTGACTAAAGTACAGTTGGATGCGTAGCCCTTTAGTAGATTTGGTACGCAGCTGCTTTTCGTGACTTTTTCTAAATTATCTTGCTTACAAATTATTAAATCGTTAACATTATTACAGCTATTTCTGACACCAAATATGTCTTTATTACAAACAATTAAATTTTCGTATTCAAGTTTAATAGCTTTATTTCCTAGATTTACAGGTTTTGTTATTATTGATTTACAAACCTCTTGACTTGTCAAGGGAAATTTTATAATATAAATGATAGATGATAAATTTGATGCAATTTTGACATCGCTAAATTCAATAGCTTCGATTACATTTATGTAAGGCGTATTTTGTTTTTCTAATGTTTCCTTGATTACAACTAATTCTTCATTTGATAACATAAACGAGTTTACAATTCCAGCTTTTGCCCACTGGATAGAGTAATCTATATTTGTTAGCTCTTCTTTAATTAAGTTTAATTTTCTCTCAATACCTTTTTCTACTTCTAATTTGACAATGTCATTTGACTTAATTTCATTTAATATTACATTAGAAATATACGTCAGATTGTTTAATCTTTCTAGAATAGACTTATTAGTTATTACTTGTTGGTTATTATTAACTAACAGGTTATTTATTTTACTGTTCAATATTCTCAAATCTTCATGGTCTGGGGATCCGGCCAACCATTTCCAGGCTGTGCCAAGAGAATCTATTGCTCGCTTGGTTCTTTTGAGTTTGAGCTGGGATAATAGGGATCGGATGGATTTCTCTTCTTGGGATAAGAATGAATAGCTACGGCCTTTCCTTGTTACGTAATGTAATATTGAGGACTGTATTTCGTTGAGCACGGAGTCATATAGGTCGAGGTTAATGGTGTGTATCAATCTGAATGTTCCGGTCTGGACCCTTGCGGTTCCTATTTCTATCGTTACTAAGTGGCTGTTCGTATAGTCCAAAATTTTAACTTCTGCATTGCACAAAGCAAGCAAGATCCTGAAAAATTGAGTGTATTATTACTATTTTTTTATGAAACTTTTGTGAACGGTGCGACCTGATTTTGTTACAATCGTGTTGCCTTTGTCTTCTTGAACTATTTCTTTTTTATAACGGGGCGTTAATTTATTGCCTAGTCTTTTATTTATTTGAACGTAAATAGCGTCTTCGTTATTGTATATCTTAAAATCAGTTCTATTCGTATTATGAAGTTCTAGGTCTTTTTCTTGTTTGTTTTTGAGATTTTTAATATTTTCTTGTCTGTCTAATTCGAAAGGATTAGGTCCGACTGTTCTTCCAAAAAATACTTCTACAGGCTTCCTTTTTGTGGTGGAGTGAATGGAATAATTATATTTATACAAAGACCTGTTAAGAAGATCTTCAAAGTCGGTATGGATTTTCTCTGCCTTAGTACATCTCAGTACTTCGGAGAGTGTTGAATGGAATCGCTCTATCTGTCCGTTTATTGAACTTTTGTACGGTGGGGTTTTGAAGATTTCTATTCCATATTGGTTTTCCAACATGAAGGATATAGAAGCTGAGCTTAATGATTTTTCGTTGTCAATCACGATTTTCTCTGGAATTCCAAATGATGTCAAGATTTCTCTTAAGGGTGTTTTTATATCTTCGGATGCTCTAGAAGGTACGACTTTTGCTTGAGCATATTTTGAGAACTTATCTATTGCTGTGAGCACTATCTTACTATTAGTGTAGTAAAGGTCTATGTGGACAAGTTGGCCTGGGTAATTGGGAATCGGAGTAGCTTTCAGGATGGGTTTTACGCGGTTTCTTTCGTATTTATTTTCTAAGCAGATTTTACACTGTTTTGTAATTCGTTTTATTTTGGCGTTCATTTGTGGGAAATAGCATCTTCCTAAAAGTTGTGCTTTATTTTCTGTGGGGTTGCGATGAGCTCTATTGTTTTCGTTGATTATTTCCGTTTCTTGTGCGGATTCATCTATAATGTCTTTTGTAAATTTTCGAGTGTAACGTACCCTGTATCTACTAAAATGAATTTGATAAATTGTTTGGATTTTGCCTAAGATGCTGTCTTCAGTTTTTATGCAATTTGTTACTGAAGGATTGAGATATCTTTTTAATATGGTAGCTAGACTTTCTTCCGTAAAATCTCTTTCAGTTATGATATGCCTGTGATAGGTAGGAAAGGGTATTTTAAATTGGTATTAAGATGGTTCACCTGTTGAAATAAAGATTTGATTTTTAAAGGCATTGATTGGGGTGTCAGTATATGGAATTAAGGTTTGAGCTGAACTTTCGTCACTGTGTTGTGTTGCTGACATAGAATTTATTTGCTGTGGTGGTCTAGAAAGTGCGTCTGCCACAATATTGTTACTGCCAGGTTTGTATTTAGTCTCATAATTATACTCTTCTAATATCGATTTCCATCTTTTCAGCTTATTGTTGGTATTTTTGTTACTGAGTGAATGTGTTAACGGTTGATGATCTGTGAAAATTTTTACTGTAGTTGATCCATAAAGGTAATTCCTAGAAGTTTTTAAAGCCCATATTATGGCTAAAAGTTCTTTATCGTTAGTCGCGTAGTTTTCTTCAGTCTTTGTCAGTGTTCTGGAGGTGAACGTTATGGGTTTGCCGTCCTGCTCTAGGACTGCTCCTATTGCGTGGTTTGATGCGTCGGTTGTCAAGTGAAATTCTTTTTCGAAGTCTGGGTATTGTAACATGACGTCAGAAGATACCAGTGATTTTTTAAATTTATTAAATGCTTCTATTGTTTTATTATCGGGAGTAATTTTAATTTTGGATGAAATATTTTTGGACATACGTCCCTCTTCCCCTCTCAAAAGTACGGTTAGAGGTTTGGCAAGTTTTGCATAATCTTTAATAAAACGGCGGTAATAACCAGATAGTCCTAGAAAAGATCGGAGTTCTTTTAAAGTTTGTGGGGGTGGGAAGTCTAAAATTGCTTTTACTTTTGTTGGATTTGTTTTTATTCCGTTTTGAGAAATGACAAATCCTAAAAACTCAACTTCCGTCTTTAAGAATTCGCATTTGTCAATCTGGATTTTCATGTTAGCTTTTTGTAGAGTTCGGAAAATTGTTTCAACATTTTTTAGATGGGAGTCTTCGTCTTTGCCAAAAATGATTATGTCGTCTATGTTAACGAAGCATATTTTGCCGATATATTCTCTGAGTATATCGTCTAATGCTCTTTGAAAAATTTAGGGTGCGTTTCTTAGGCCGTAGGGAAGTCTGGTAAATTCATATTTACCATTGTTGACTGAGAAAGCTGTCTTAGAAATATCCGATTCAACTAATGGAATCTGATGGAAGCCACTTTTCAGGTCAAGAACTGTAAAGAATTTGTTTTGTCCGAGTTGAGAGAGTACCTCATTTATATCTGGGATGGGATAGCGATCGGCTATCGTAACTGTATTAAGTTTGCGGTAGTCAATTACCATTCTGTACTTCTTTGTGCCAGATGCATTAACTTTTTTCGGTACTATCCAGATTGGGGAGTTATAGGGGGATCGAGAAGGCCTTATTATACCATCCTCGAGTAATTTTGTCAATTGTTTTTCGACTTCATCCTTAAGGGACATGGGATAAGGGTAATATCTGGAATATACTGGATCTTGAGTGGTCGTCTTAATTTCGGCCCTTACAACGGTAGTGTACGTTAATTTTTCGTCTGGGTCGGAAAAAAGTTGCGGGTATCTATTACATAAATTTCGAAGTTTTTCTGTCTGTCCAAGTGTGAGATGTTCCGTTCTAATTTCGATATTATTTATTGATTTTGCTGTGTGCTGTTTGATGACGACTTTTATGTTATTTTTTAATAGCATATAATTTTTTGAAGTGAAAATTATTGCTTCTAACTGCTTAAGGCTGTCATTACCTAGAATTCCATGAAAGGATTTTAGGGTAGGTAGAATGAAAAATTTTAGATTTTCGTCGTTAAGTCCAAAAAGGTTGAGAAAAGTGTAATGCCTGATTTCGATGTTCCCTCCTGCTGAGCTGGCATAGAAATTTTCGTTGTTTGAAATGGGGTTTTTGGCAAGTTGGTGTTGAATATAGTTCTTGTTAGAACCTGTGTCTATTAAGAATTTCAGGATTTCTCCGTTACCATCTTTACATTGAAAGTAGGGTAACGTTGAATTTGTTAACCTAAAAAATGAATGTCGGAGAATTCGCTAGAATCTTCTGCCGGGGTATTGTCGTGTGAAGTGTACTGATTATAGTAATCTTCCCATGGTTGTCCGTCTTGCTCTTCGTTCTGCTGTTCTGGATCATTAATAGTATTGTCAACGGGTTCAATATGGTTAATTCTGTGCTGTTTGTATGGTAGGTGTACTTGGTTTGAAATCGTGTTCGGTCGTATTCCGGCGAAGCCGTTATTGTTCGGTTCATGTAATTTACTTGTTTTGTCCTTTGCGAATCATCTATTTCCATTGGAATTGGGGGTTTGGGTTGAATTGGTCTTGGTGGTAGGTTCTGTTGGTAATTGGGTCTAGGTGGCGGATTTTGGTATTGATTGGGTTTTGGTGGTTGATTTTGCGGGTAGGTTAGGTATCGTTGGTATTGAGGATACTGTTGATATTGGGGCTGTAAAGTTTTATATGCTGTTTGTTGCATGAGAGGCATTGGATGTGGTATGTGGGCAAGGCTTGGGTAAAAGGCTTGCGTTAAGTGCTGTTGCTTCCTTGGTGGAAGTGGTGGTGGGTGTGATTTCCGGAATGTGGGTTGGTTCCCGAAGGCGTGCTGAGTTCTGAAGTTTTGGTTCTCCAATCTCATACACAACTGGAGTGCTTGGGGTAGATCGGTCGGCTCTTTAATTCCAAGTAATTTTGGAAGTTCGCCGTTTAATCCCCTAACAAATGTATCCAATGCTTTATCGCGGTAGGTTTTCGTCAGTATGTTTACGGACTCTGGTCCTATTTCGAGGCAAGCAATTTTGTTTAAAATTAAGGAAAGATGTGAGAACACATCTTGGTAAAATTCGTTTATTGTTTTATTGCCTTGATATAAAGATGACATTTGGTATTCTAAAGAGCTGATGTCGCGTTTGTCGGCGTAGTGTGTGTTGAGGTATTTCGAAATGGCCTCCCAGTCTACAGGAGTGTTGTAGGATTCCAAAGCGACGTTTCCTGCGTGTCTGGGGTCTATTGTTTGATCCGTTACTATTGTGCTTGTTGGGTGGATAATATTCTGAATCAATGACGGTGCTTCTGCCAAAATCACCTGGTATACTATATTGCGAATTATATTGGCTAATTCTGGGGTTGCCTGGGGGTTAGTGGATGGTGGTGGTACATTGGTATTAAGAATGGGGGGTCTGATAATGGATTCGGGATTGCTCATTTTGAAGTTTTTTAACTCGAAAAATTTGAGAATGATCAAAAAATGTACATAAAAATTAAAATTGAAATTATGTTTTATTCTTATGTTACCAATTTGTAACTACGTTTTGTTTTTATTGGATTTATCAATCTCTGGAGGGTCCCTTTGGTGGTGAATCGCAGAGTTGTTTTTAGTGTTATAAGAACTGGAACTGATCCAGGTTCCTTATTTTATTTTATTATAAGCTGTACAAGCTTTTTGTTATAGTTTAAATTGAAAAAAATCTGTTTTGTATTTTTTTTCTAGACCTACGCTAACAATGCACTTCTCTGTAATAAGTTGCTTAATTTATTATAAGTTTCTCTCAACTAAATTTCACTAAAAAATTTACTGTTTCACTTATTTTTATTGAATTAAACTCTTATTTCTATTCACTTAAATTCTTAATTTACGTTCTTACATTAAAGTCCAACGGCGCATTGGATTTTTCCTTTTTGCCGGGGCTACTTGGGGTCCAACGTTGCGCACTCTTCGTTGGGTCCGGGCTTTCTTCCACCGAAGTTATCCCTTTTTGATTCTGCTGTCACGTCCTGTTTAGTAGTTTGAGCCAAAGCGCGAGGCACTTATTAAGGGCCTTTACTCGATTAACTTATTCAGTCGCGACTAGCACGTTGGGCGCCAGTTATTTATTTATTTGTTCACATTTAAAACACAATTATTATTTGGCAGCGAGCCGTGTGTTTATTGTTGAAAACCCAACCTAGAATTAATTACAAAAATCTTCTTACGCCTAATTTATGCTAGCAAATCACGTTGCACGTACAGGTGCGTTGAAGCCGTTGTTGTTGTTGAAAAGCAGCACTGACGTTCTCAAGTAGCGGCGGCGCTGTATCGTCATTTACTCTGGATGCGCGTGTGGTGTCGTTTAACCGTGGGATAGCGACCGCTGTCCAAGTCGCATGCTTACGTAAGCTTTTAGTGGTTGGTTATTTGTAAAAGCTATGTAAGCCAATTTCGGCGTATGTTGCGTTAACTTATATCCCCTAAACACTGATTTACTAGTGCACTTTTGTTCTATTTCAAATACATATGTTTGTATATACAAGTATGTATGTATATATGTATGTACACATGTTATACGTAAATGGAAAACCCATAGATTTACTCGAAGATTTACTTATCGTTTACCCAAAGTTTCATTTCAATTCAAACAAACGTCGCAACGCTATGAACTGACATGATACGATTGCAACCGAAGCCAGCCATACGTTTACACGATCGTGATTGCCGAAGAACGGATTGTTCGTGTTGCATCAGATCAGTTGACGCTGGCGGCTACTCGAATTGATTAACAATGTTGTCTATGCTGAACTGAATTGATTTGATTGTGTTTTTGGCACGACTGTTTGTTCTGATTTTATCATACTCGTTGCAGCTCTCTGAAACAACGCAATAAAATTTCTTCAACCCATTTAAAAAACATTATTTTAATAAGAAATTGTCATAAAAAGATTGACATAGATAAATGTATTAAAGATATAACATTAAACAATTAGTTTAAGCTATACTTATATTATATATATAAATTATTCCCTTCATTTCGAGAAACTGCAGAACTTCTTATTTATCTGTTTATTATTTGCTCTGAGGTTTGAATAATCGTCTATTTATATATAGCTTTTAGTTTTATTGAATGTTTTCATATATTTTTGCTCCAACGTAGTGAAAACATATTTAATTTTCAAATTTTATTGAATTTATTTTATTTTATGATTTTGCTTATAAAATTTGCTTAATTTTAATTCCAATTTCTCACTGGCTACTTTTTTTTCGTGCTCACCAACACAGTGACAGATCCTCTCATGCCGACCACTGCACAGTGGTCTGTCTTGTATGGAATCAGCGGCCAAAAATACTTCTACTGCATATATAAAAGTGCCAAAGCTTTTTAAAATCTACCTCTCTCGTTTCCAACTCTGCCACC
Source organism: Bactrocera neohumeralis (assembly GCF_024586455.1). Taxonomy (NCBI): domain Eukaryota; kingdom Metazoa; phylum Arthropoda; class Insecta; order Diptera; family Tephritidae; genus Bactrocera; species Bactrocera neohumeralis. Next base: position 1,211,573 of record NW_026089622.1, on the reverse strand, counting down.
CACCGATGGTAACAAATTTTAATTAATTATATTAAACTAAAAAATTTGATAAACGAAAAAAGGAATTCTTTTAATATTATTCAACTAATCAAAAACTGATTTTAATAAAATTGATTTATTTTTGCATGATAGTTTCTTTGACCGGTGATGAAAGGATCTAAGCTCAAAAGCAATCGGTTTAGCAAGTCCTGATTTGTAGCGATCCGTTAGTTCTTTCATGTATGATGTGGTCCAATAATTTTTTTATCTCAACTTCAACATCAGATTCTGAGACCTTTGTTGGCTCAGGATAACTGTTTTTCCTTTGAAACTTTTTAAAAGTTAATATCAAGTTTTTTGTTAACGAAGCTTCTAATAAGTAAATAATGAAGCTTTATTAAATTTGCTTCGGTGATAGGTGATATTTCTTCACATATTTTCTAAACACCAAAATTCAAAAATTATATATTTGAAAGTGAAAGTTTACACCGATATGATGTGCCTATGATATATATACATATATACGTATAATATATACATATGTATACATATATACGTATAATATATACATATATATACGTATAAAACAAACATTTGATAAAAGTGAGTAAATTATAAAATGAAAATCAAAGCTCAAATATGTGTATGTACATATGTATGATGAAACAAGTAAGGAAGGGCTAAGTTCGGGTGTCACCGAACATTTTATACTCTCGCATGGTAAAGTGATAATCGAGATTTCATAATACGTCATTTACATATTTTTCAAATACCGTATTTTTGTAAAGTTTTATTCCGCTATCATCGTTGGTTCCTAATGTTTATACTCGTATTATACAGAGAAGGCATCAGATGGAATTCAAAATTGGAAGAAGGCGTGGTTGCGAACCGATTTCACCCATATTTCGTACATGTCATCAGGGTGTTAAGAAAATATTATATATCGAATTTCATTGAAATCGGTCTAGTAGCTCCTGAGATATGGTTCTTGGTCCATAAGTGGGCGGCGCCACGCCCATTTTCAATTTAAAAAAAAAGCCTGGGTGCAGCTTCCTTCTGCCACTTCTTCCGTATAATTTAGTGTTTCTGACGTTTTTTGTTAGTCGGTTAACGCACTTTTAGTGATTTTGAACATAACCTTTGTATGGGAGGTGGGCGTGGTTATTAACCGATTTCTTCCATTTTTGAACTGTATATAGAAATACCTGAAGAAAACGACTCTGTAGACTTTGGTTGACATAGCTATAGTAGTTTCCGAGATATGTACAAGAAACTTAGTAGGGGGCGGGGCCACGCCCACTTTTCCAAAACAATTGCGTCCAAATATGCCCCTCCCTAATGCGATCCTTTGTGCCAAATTTCACTTTAATATCTTTATTTATGGCTTAGTTATGACACTTTATAGGTTTTCGGTTTCCGCCATTTTCTGGGCGTGGCAATTGGCCGATTTTTCCCATCTTCGAACTTAACCTTCTTATGGAGCCAAGGAATACGTGTACCAAGTTTCATCATGATATCTCAATTTTTACTCAAGTTACAGCTTGCACGGACGGACGGACAGACGGACGGACAGACAGACATCCGGATTTCGACTCTACTCGTCGCCCTGATCACTTTGGTATATATAACCCTATATCTGACTCTTTTAGTTTTAGGACTTACAAACAACCGTTATGTGAACAAAACTATAATACTCTCGTTAGCAACATTGTTGCGAGAGTATAAAAAAAGGTGCGTGGAGTCCCTACGCGCGGATGAAGTTATACTTCTTAGTGATATTCCAAGAAATGCATATCATTTTGTATGAAAGAAAACTAGAAAACTTAAGTTCACATTTTATAAATTTATTATGCACATAAAATGAAGAATAAACAAAGTCTAAATGAAGGAACTTTGACAAGAAAAGTAGTTCTGTCTCTTCGTTGCGGAAGAGAATACGCAGCGTAATCATCTCTCTTTTGTAATCCATCAACACGCGTTGAAGGCCCAGCAGTTATCGGTGAATTGACCACCGTTGATTCATGAGTAGTTATAGATGCTCCCGTAGAGATTGATGGAACAGCAAACGTTGAATCTTTTTTTACGCGCTCTCTGATATTCCGCAGCTGTTTTCCTCTTCTTCGTTTGACTGCCAGCTATCATTTCCAATTTCTCCTTTTCCCGCTCTGCTTTCTTTCGTGCTCGGTATTCACGATAATATTGTGCTGTTTTCCCTCCTCTTGAAACATGGGCTACACTGTTTTTTTCCGCTGTAAAATCAATTTAAAATTTTTGCCAATTCAATGGATATTAGTTTCAAGGCACAAGTTTAATGCACAAGGTGCATCTATTACGGACAATTGAAATATTCAAGAGAAACTTACCATCACATAAACTGGAATCCGCTGTGTTATGTGTATTATCACTGTCATTTATTTTATCAACATTGATCGGAGGTCCAGCTAATTTGACTGCCATATTGTCTTGTGAAGATCAGGTAGGTCGGAATTCGCCTCGCAATTTTAACATTTTTTAAAATTCTCTCACATATTCTAACCGAGAATATGAAGAGACAGAAATATACATATGTATTTATAAATTGATTTCTTTAATATTCCATAGGATGGAAATATGTATGCAGAACTCTTTTATTTTTGATTTATTATTTTTCAAATTATTTAATGCTAATTTGATCTTATTTTATAATAACTCATTTTAAATATATAAAAGAATTACCTAAACATTATGATGATATTTTCATGATTCATACGCAATGTAGGAATGTAAGCAATTTCGTTTTGCCGTCGACATTTCAATTTCTCATGCTTCAATTTTTGCCTTCAACCAAGAAATCGCTTGTATGTATGTATGTGCAATATATGCCTTTGCGTTTTGCCGTCGGCATTTCCATATTGACATGCAAAAGTAATTATGTATTTCATTGTTTCGTTTTGGCCCAATTTTGTATATTAAGACAAGTGTCAATAATTGCGCCAAAATCAAATACATTATATATTCATATGTAAACATGTTTTAAATTTTACATAAAATTGAAGTGCCAATAATTGCGCCAATTTTCATAAAGTTGGAAATTTTGCGCGAATCTACATTATATATTCATATGTAAACATGTTTTAAACTTTACATAAAATTGAAGTGTCAATAATTGCGCCAATTTTCATAAAGTTGGAAATTTTGCGCGAATAAGACGTGTGCGGGTTAAGTCGTGAATTTTACTTATATTAATTAATTTGAAAGTGCCGAAAAATGCGAAAGGAAATTTCAATAAATTTAAATAAATTTAAGTAAATTTACATGTATTTTCATTTATATTTAATTGTCAATAAATTTTTTAAAAATTATTTGCCCTAGTTGTCCATTTTTTATTTTCTCACACATTTCAGCCGATTTTTGTATAGAAATTTGACCGGCGTAGAAGCAAAATCCGAAACAATCATACATACATATATTATGTCGTTTGCACATTTGTCTGTATGTTTGCGAAAGCAAATGTTCTACAAAAGCATATTTCTATACTTAAACAAAATTATTAGAACCATCGTATGTTTCTTATGTACATGCATAACCAAACCATACTTAAGTCAGCGCAACCTAAGTGTCAATGGTGGTGTTGGTGGTAAGCGCTTGGAAAGTCAAGATGCTACCACAGGTCTCGGGTTCGAATCTCGACAGAATAAATTTTTAATTTTTTGCTTTTAACATCGTATACTATACTAATAAGTATTTTTCTTACTAATAGAAATTAAATTTATCACAGCAATATTATGTATATGTATATTATGTATATTGCTGTGATAAATTTAATTTCTATTAGTAAGAAAAATATTTATTTGTATAGTATACGATGTTAAAAGGCATACATCTTCTATCCTATCTTGTGTATCAGCACATGCTCATATGAGTGTATGTATACGCATGTGCGCGTTCAGAAATTGAAATCATATTTTCATCACTTATCAATATACCTACTTATTACATGTGCGCGCATTGACTTGCATGTTCATACATTCATATATACTTATATGTACATATATTTGCATACATTGCCAAACAAATAATGTACAAGCATACAAACATACATATGCGTACACATATGAATATGTCACCAACAAAAAATTGATCTTCACAAGACAATATGGCAGCCAAATTGCCGAAGAACAAGTGTAGTACATTTTACAACAAAAACGAATTCATTTATGAACGCAGGCGCAAATTCCACAAGCGATCTCGCTTCATTCATGAAATCAGAGGCCGTAACTTTTCCTCGAGCATGCCTTTGCCAACAAGTCGTTTTTTCGCGACAATGGCAAAAGCCAAAAATCATAAATTGCACAACTTTCTGGTGCTTCTCGCAAAAATCTGCGTCGATATGTATTCACGATCATACGTATACATACATACACGTTTAAGCATGTTTGTAGGCGAAGCTGCTACAGCGGCAAGGGGTGACAATCGGCGGCCATTGCTTTACATATGCCATAGAAATTCTATTGCTACGAATATGGAAATGACAACGAAATAATGCAAATATGCATATTTCTAAATGTCATTAATTTCTTTGAAGAAATGAAAGGAATGAATGATCCTGAGAAGTATAGTCTTAACTTTTCAACGGCCAACGCAGGGCATTACAACCAAAAGGAATTTATTCATTAAAATCACCACTCAGAAGTCGTTTTATCCGTTGTAAGCGAACGATTTTCGAAGAAACATCATTTCTAATATGCCACAAGACAAAATTAGAAATGAACTTCTTAAACCTCACACTGTCAGATAAAACGATATACCTCGTCATAGCGGGTCGATTTCCAAAAAATGTATATGAAGACTAACTACAGAAATGATCCCGTAAAGTATAGCCTTAATTTTTCAACGGCCAACGCAGAGTATTTCAACCAAAAGATACGCAAAATAGCACAAGCATACAAACATACAAACATACATATGCGCACACATGTGAATATGTCACCAACCAAAAATTGAAACATTGTTCTACAAAAACAACAACAGCATAAGCATGGCAACATTGTGTTGTTGGTAGAAAAGCCGAGCAAAAAGCTGCAGCTGAAATCAAAAGCATAGACTTAGAAAACATTAACTAATATAAACAGACTTGGTTCATTTAAGGGCGAGACAGGGATCACAACTTTTTGTATACCTTAAATCGTTGTATAAGGAAAAACATACCATTAAAAAGGGCACTTATAAAGCAATTGTTTTAAAATAATAAAACAACATATTATAACATAAAAACTACTTTGTTATATAACATATGCCTTTATTATCAATACTCATTTCGATTTATGGGGATTAAACACGATTTTATATCGCAATTTAATTTATTACGTATATAAGAGATAATTTTTTAGCTATTTTCGCTGCACAGTCCGTGTTTTTCTATTGTCTCAATTCTCTTGCTTTTCGTAGCCCCTATGAATAGGATAGGCCAAAAATGTATTTACCGTTAGTTTTATTGGTGTTTTAAGAAATAGCCTTGGTATAAACAGTGGTAAATTTCAAACTTTTATTTATTTATTTTTGGCCTATGAAATCGACCAGTGTGCACTGCCTTAAGGGGGGGTAAGGTTTGTTTCGTCGAAAACAGACCTTTTCGTGAATTTTTTTTTTTTTAATTATTGCTGTAGGTTTATTTTACTTATTGTTATATGAAAGTACAATATTTGAAGGATATGTAAAAAAAGTTGTATCGAAAAATAGCGAGGAATAACGGATTTATCGTCGATCTCTGCAGGCCCCTCGAAAAAAAGTTTTTGTGCGGTGACCAGCCTACAGCATCACTGGATCATCTGAAACCAAAAAATCAAAATGCTTTCTTTACTTTATTAGTTTATCTTTCAATTGACGTCGAGTTTTTTTTAATTTTTCAATTTTTAAATTTTTGGTACCATTTTCAAGCCAAAATGACGATTTTAGACGAAAAAATCGTCCTATTTGTTATTGTAAAATTCTTAAGAATTGAAATTTTTGGAAAAACTTGACGTTATTCTAGAGCTATATATATGTAGAATATTTGTACAAAATTTCAAAACGATCGATGCAGTAATTTTTTCTGTAGGCTGGTCACCGGCTTTAAAAATGACATATTTGGGAAAATCGATTCAAAGTTTGGTACACTCAGCGCAGGTAGCTGGAAGGCGCGCAAACCTAAGTTAGGGGTACCGTTATTCAACCTGCTGTAACTTCGTTAGTTTTTCTCCGAATGACCTAAAACTTTAAGGCAATATTCTCGAGATGTTGATGGTTCAGACATGTATTGAATTGTACACTTGAAAACAACCCCATATCAACCCTGCTAAAATTTGAAGACCACGTAGTCCAATTAGATCATGTTTCGAAGTAGTGGCGATGAAACCTGGTTACATACTTAACCACATGGTATGCTGCACTGGACCATGTCCGAAATTGAACATCGTCTTTTTCGAGGTTGTTCGGCAATTTAATTCGGTTATTTTAGCAATAGATATCATAAAATTAACGATATTTTTAAATAAATTGTATTGAGATATCGATATATTTTTTCTTAAAATGTGATTGAACATTATTTTAATATATTTCAAAAAACATTTATTAACATTCATATCAGTTATTTATTGCTACGTTGAAGAATTTATTAATATTTACCCCATTTTGTGAATGCGCTCTTATTTGTTTAAAAAAAACGATAAATCGTTGTATTCAAATTATGTATATCGCACACCCCTATATTTACTCATGTGTAAATTGTCGTGGCGGACGCAAGTGATTAGTGGAAATTTTTACAAATAACGATTTCGTGGATTTTGGTGAGTATAGTGAGGGAAAATTTTTATAATTGTTCGAATAATTTTGTAATAAGGGCAAAAATAAAATGAATTGCTCAAGAAGGCATTTAAAACGGCTTTTTAAAGCAAAAAGAGATATGTATATGTATATGAAGAGCAATTAGCTGTTAAGAATGAGGCGTCTGCGCAAATTCGGGGAAACAATGCCGCTACTGCGAATGTTGCGCATTGCAATTATATACATTGTAATGATGCGACAAGCAAAAAACTTCCATTACAAAAAACTTTTCGCAAAAAAATTAGAGCATGGCAAATAAAAAATAGAATAGGTCACAAAAGTTTACGAGAGCTTTTATTTATTTTGAAGGAAGAAAATTTGGACGTGCCCTTAAGTCTTTCAGTTCTTATGGACTTGAAAAATGAAGAAGTCGTAATTGAACAAATTCCTCCGGGAAAATATGTTCATCTTGGCCTTAAAAATCAAATTCAAAAAATTTAAAGTATTGTGTTAGAGTATAAGGAAATTGTATTTGACATTAATATTGATGGCCTGCCATTATTCAACAGTTCAAAAACTCAACTTTGGCCAATTTTAATACGAATAGTTAATATTCCAAATATATCTGTATTTCCGGTAAGTATATATAAAGGCAAACAAAAGCCAAGAGATATTGATAAGTTTTTGAGCTGTTTTGTTAACGAATTTCAGTTTCTCAGTGTAAATGAGTTAGAATTAGGTGGTAAAATATATAATTTAACAAGTAAGGAAGGGTTAAGCTCGGGTGTCACCGAACTTTTTATACTCTCGCATGATAAAGTGATAATCGAGATTTCATTATACGTCATTTACATATTTTTCAAATACCGTATTTGTGTAAAGTTTTATTCCGCTATTATCATTGGTTCCTAATGTATACGAGTTATTATACAGAGAAGGCATCAGATGGAATTCAAAGCCGATTTCACCCCTATTTCGTACACGTCATCAGGGTGTTAAGAAAATATTATATACCGAATTTCATTGTAGGTCTAGTAGTTCCTGAGATATGGTTTTTGGTCCATAAGTGGGCGGCGCCACGCCCATTTTCAATTTAAAAAAAACCTGGGTGCAGCTTCCTTCTGCCATTTCTTCCGTAAAATTTAGTGTTTCTGACGTTTTTTGTTAGTCGGTTAACGCACTTTTAGTGATTTTCAACATAACCTTTGTATGGGAGGTGGGCGTGGTTATTATCCGATTTCTTCCATTTTTGAACTGTATATGGAAATGCCTGAAGGAAACGACTCTATAGAGTTGGGTTGACATAGCTATAGTAGTTTCCGAGATATGTACAAAAAACTTAGTAGGGGCGGGGCCACGCCCACTTTTCCAAAAAAATACTTCCAAATATGCCCCTCCCTAATGCAATCCTTTGTGCCAAATTTCACTATAATATCTTTATTTATGGCTAAGTTATGACCCTTTATAAGTTTTCGGTTTCCGCCATTTTGTGGGCGTGGCAGTGGGCCGATTTCGCCCATCTTCGAACTTAACCTTCTTATGGAGCCAAGAAATACGTGTACCAAGTTTCATCATGATATCTCAATTTTTACTCAAGTTACAGCTTGCACGGACGGACGGACGGACAGACGGACGGACGGACAGACATACATCCGGATTTCAACTCTACTCGTCACCCTGATCACTTTGGTATATATAACCCCATATCTGACTCTTTTAGTTTTAGGACTTACAAACAACCGTTATGTGAACAAAACTATAATACTCTCCTTAGCAACTTGTTGCGAGAGTATAAAAATTAGATCGTTAATATGTGATGCACCAGCTAGAGCATTTGCTTGTGGTATTCGACATCACACAACAGCTCATGGGTGTTCAAAGTGCACAGCAGAAGCAAAAAAAAATTAGAAATACCCTTGTATATCCCGCGAAAGTAGGAGAAAGTGTAAGTAATGAAGATTTCGATCTCCGAAGACACATTGATCACCACCAAATAAGATTTCGCACAAATAAAACCCCATTTGAAAAAATAAATTTAAAAATGATAACACAAGTACCTTTAGATCCAACGCATTTAATCGATCTTGGAGTTATGAAAAAGTTTTTAGTTAGAATTTTAAAAAATAAATTAAGTTATGAAAAGCGACTATCTGTAACAAATAAAATAAAAATTTCCGATCCGAAATTTCCGAAGATATGCATATATTATGAGTTTTTGTTATTACATTGCGCTTGCAGATTGCTGTCATGCTCAAAAAATGTAAATGCAAATTTAAGAAATGAGGAAGACGCCTTGAAATTATTCGTTGAAAATTTTCCCAAAATATTTGGAGATGATAGTGTTTCATACATGGTTCACAGTCTACTGCACTTAGTTGATAGTGTAAAAGCGTTAGGATCTATTCAGAATTTTTCTGCATATGATTTCGAAAATTTTTAACAAACCTTAAAAAAACAAGTTAGAAAGCCAACAAAAATTTTAAAACAATTAACTGATATAAATACATATTCTGACTTTATAGTTGAATCTAAAATAACAAGATTTAAAGAAATAAATTCAAATATTAAAGCTTATTCCAACCTGAAGTATTTTTTTAGCACAAAAAGTCCAAATAATATCTGTTTAATCTACCCTTTATTATTATAAATATTCAAGCTTTTGAAAAATCGGATTCCGGCTCTGGGGTAATAATTGGAAGACGATATGTTAATATCACTAGTTTTTTCAAAGAACCTTTAGACTCCTTTCCAGCCTTGGGTACATGTTTAGCTGATACGGCAACCAGAACTGAGAATGAAGTGTTTTCAGTTGAAAACATAAGTTGTAAAATGTTATATTTGCCACATAACGACCAATTGCTTTTTACACCAATATTACATGGCTGCACTAATTAAAATTTTTATTTTTTTTATATACATTTGTACATATGTATGTATTTGATTTTGATCAAAATAAGCAAGACTATAGAGATGGAAACAGCTGGAAAGCTTCGCCGGATGAACGCTGGAATATCCCAATCATTTGTAAGTAAGGGAACTACTGATTTTTAAATTTATACTGTTTGTTCTTTTAATTACATTCGCAATTTTTATTACTTAGATAGCTCCAATTATGGCTGCAATAAATGCAGCAACGTCTAACCCAATTTCATTTTAAACTTTTCAGATTTCAGCAATAAAATATTTACTGCAAGGAGAAGTTGCAAAAAATTTTGAAAAGGTTTTGGAACGTAAATTCTGCCTTGAATATAACATAGATGGAATAGCCAACAAAAAATGCTTAAAGGATTTCAGCAATGTTTATACCGTTATTAAAAGTAAGGACAATGTCGGGGTATGTCGACGTATGGGGCCGATAGCGAATAATTAAAAGATAATTAATTTAAGTTTAAACGTAATAAAACTCTGGTTTAATATTCAATTTGGGTATATATACAAATATAATTGTGTGTATATATAAATATATGGGTGTGTGTGTGTTACCAATACGGGTTAATTGGTTTATTTTGTAGAGATATAATTTGTATGTAATTCTAGTATGTTAGTTTATTTAATTATTACAACCTGTTGTGGATTATGATTCCTTTATCTCCTGTGTTGATGTGTTTGATCGAAGTGCTTTTTCCTCTCCGGTGTTTGGTCACCTTTTATAGAATGTTCCACTTATGTTCACTTGTCATAAAGTTGAAAAAGATATACAAATGTTTCACTTTATCGCGGGATGGTGCACTTTCGCTTTTTATACCCTGAACAGGGTATATTAAGTTTGTCACGAAGTTTGTAACACCCAGAAGGAATCGTCGGAGACCCTATAAAGTATATATATAAATGGTCAGTATGTCGAGCTGAGTCGATTTAGCCATGTCCGTCTGTCTGTCCGCCTGTCCGTCTGTATATATACGAACTAGTCCCTCAGTTTTTAAGATATCCTTTTGAAATTTTGCAAACGTCATTTTCTCTTTAAGAAGCTGCTCATTTGTCGGAACGGCCGATATCGGACCACTATAACATATAGCTGCCATACAAACTGAACGATCGGAATCAAATGCTTGTATGGAAAACTTTCACATTTCACAAGATATATTCACGAAATTTGGTATATATTATTTTCTAAGGCAACAATGTAATCCCCGAAGAAATTGTTCAGATCGGTTAACTATAGCATATAGCTGCCATACAAACTGAACGATCGGAATCAAGTTCTTGTGTGGACAACTTTCACATTTGACAAGATATATTCACGAAATTTGGTACATATTATTTTCTAAAGCAGCACTGTTATCCCCGAAGAAATTGTTCAGATCGGTTAACTATAGCATATAGCTGCCATACAAACTGAACGATCGGAATCAAGTTCTTGCATGGACAACTTTCACATTTAACAAGATATATTCACGAAATTTGGTACATATTATTTTCTAAGGCATCAATGTAATCTCCGAAGAAATTGATCAGATCGGTTAACTATAGCATATAGCTTCCATACAAACTGAACACATAGTTACTAACAGAAATGCACCTTTGAAGGGTATTTAGCTTCGGTGCAACCGAAGTTAACGTTTTTTCTTGTTTTTTTGTTCACTTGTGTAGAAACGTCTCACTTCGTGTTCGCTTGTGTTTCGCTGTGTTGGCGGGATATAATTCCTTTTGTATAAAAAGCGCGGGAAAGGTGTTTCTTTTTGATTCTCCTTCTGTTCTGATGAGTGAAGTTGGGGCGGTTGATATTCCTCTGCATTACGCCTCTATTACTTTATGTAATTTGTGGGAGTAATGCAGAGGAGTATTTGTTTGGATTAAACAGACAATTAAAATATTTATTAAGGACAAAACATTATATATATGTATGTATATCGATTTTTATTTATTTCAGAAGCAATTGGAAAAACATCCGTAAATGCGGAAGCTGAAATAAGGAAAGCTTTTCAAGTTGTTAAAAAGAGGCATTTCCGGCAGGTTTCTGTGACCAAGAATCATAAGGAATAATAAAAACATAAATTAAACTAATATTTTTGATTTTTGATGTATATAAATATATACATATTTTTTTTGATCTTTTTAATAATAATTTAAGTGTGATATAAAAAAATTAAAAAATGTATGTAGTGCAGATGAATTCCACAATTTTCATTTGAATAATTTAAGTTTAATATACGTATATAAATTAAAAATTTTATAATTAAAAAGCAATAACAAGTAAAACCATTATTTTATTGGAAAAACAGTAGCTATTAGTACTCTTAAATGTGGTCCATTTAGACCACAATACTAGGTAGTAGACCGTGCCATGGTCTACTGTAAGTAGAATATATGTCGGACTAGACGAAGTAGTTTGGTAGGTGGTCTTGTGTAAGTATAATATCTGTTGGTCTAAAGGAAGTAGTTTGATGGGTGATCTTATGTTATGCAGTGTGAGAGCAGATGTGGTCCTCTCCAATGACATCGCAATGTTAATGCAACTATATTTATACTCTCTAAACAAAGTTGCTAAGGAGAGTATTAGTATAGTTTTGTTCACATAACGGTTGTTTGTAAGTCCTAAAACTAAAAGAGTCAGATATAGGGTTATATATACCAAAGTGATCAGGGTGACAAGTAGAGTTGAAATCCGTTTGTCCGTCCGTCTGTCTGTCCGTCCGTCAGTCCGTCCGTGCAAGCTGTAACTTGAGTAAAAATTGAGATATCATGATGAAACTTGGTACACGTATTCCTTGGCTCCATAAGAAGGTTAAGTTCGAAGATGGGCAAAATCGGCCCAATGCCACGCCCACAAAATGGCGAAAACCGAAAACCTATAAAGCGTCATAACTTAGCCATAAATAAAGATATTATAGTGAAATTTGGCACAAGGGATTGCATTAGGGAGGGGCATATTTGGAAGTATTTTTTTGGAAAAGTGAGTTTTTTGTACATATCTCGGAAACTACTATAGCTATGTCAACCCAACTCTATAGAGTCGTTTCCTTCAGGCATTTCCATATACAGTTCAAAAATGGAAGAAATCGGTTAATAAACACGCCCACCTCCCATACAAAGGTTATGTTGAAAATCACTAAAAGTGCGTTAACCGACTAACAAAAAACGTCAGAAACACTAAATTTTACGGAAGAAATGGCAGAAGGAAGCTGCACCCAGGTTTTTTTTAAATTGAAAATGGGCGTGGCGCCGCCCACTTATGAACCAAAAACCATATCTCAGGAACTACTAGACCTACAATGAAATTCGGTATATAATATTTTCTTAACACCCTGATTACATGTACATGGGTGAAATCGGTTCACAACTTCGCCTTCTTCCAATATAACGCTATTTTGAATTCCATCTGATGCCTTCTCTGTATAATATACATATGCATTACGAACCAATGATGATAGCGGAATAAAACTTTACAATAATGATGATGGATAATGAAATCTCGATTATCACTTTATCATGCGAGAGTATAAAAATATTCGGTGACACCCGAACTTAGCCCTTCCTTACTTGTTTTTCCATATGTTTGGAACACTTCGGTCACTAGTGTTGGTCCTGTCCTAGTACTTAATGTGGTCGTACTTTTTGCAGTGAAGCAGCATAAAATAATGCAATACATACAAACATACACACATAGTATAAATATAAATTGAGAAATCTTGATAAAACTTGGTAAGCGCGTTCCTTGTCAAAAAAAGTTCGAGTTCGTATATGGGCGTAATCAAACCACTGCCACACCGAAAACATAAAAATTTATGGCGTAGCACTAAATTAAAATATAAAACTCTAATTTGGCACAAAAAAGGAGGGGGCGAACATATTCAACTCTTTTGAATTCCTTAGAATTTGATTACTTTGCATTCACCAACCAACTGACCAAATATGCAATTAAGGCATAATATTTAGTAATACGAGTATATGTATGTAGATATAATACTTACTAAAAATAAGCAGCCGAATTTGAACATTCGAAGAAGAATGTGAATAATTTTAAGAAGGAAAATAAAGTTATTTTAATAAAAAAAAATAAAGATATTATTTTTATTTAAAAGTTTGTGCAATGTGAACACCTCACGACTTAGAACACTATCAACACATAGACATACCACGTTGTCCGGACAATTTGGACAATTGAAATAAATAAAATTCCGGTAAAGCTGAATTTTTGTGGAGACCATAGGTTTCTCTCCTTGGCGTAGATACCGCTTACGCGATTATAGCCGAGTTAACAACAGCGCGCCAGTCGTTTCTTCTTTTAGCTACGTGGCGCCAATTGGATATTTCAAGCGAAGCCAGGTCCTTCTCCACTAGGTCCTTCCAACGGAGTGGAGGTCTTCCTCTTCCCCTGCTTCCCCCGGCGGGTACAGCGTCGAATACTTTCAGAGCTGGAGTGTTTTCGTCCATTCGGACAACATGACCTAGCCAGGGTAGCCGCTGTCTTTTAATTCGCTGAACTATGTCAATGTCGTCATATATCTCATACAGCTCATCGTTTCATCCAATGCGATATTCGTCGTGGCCAACCCGCAAAGGACCATAAATCTTTCGCAGAACCTTTCTCTCGAAAACTCGTTACGTCGACTCATCGGTTGCTGTCATCGTCCAAGCCTCTGCACCATATAGCAGGACGGGAATTATGAGCGATTTATAGAGTTTGGCTTTTGTTCGTCGAGAGAGGACTTTACTTTTCAATTGCCTACTCAGTCCGAAGTAGCACCTGTTGGCAAGAGCAATCATGCGTTCGATTTACAGGCTGACATTGTTGGTGGTGTTAATACTGGTTCCTAACTAGACGAAATTATCTACAACTTCAAAGTTATGACTGTCAACAGTGACGTGAGAGCCAAGTCGCGAGTGCGACAACTGTTTGTTTAATGACAGGAGATATTTCATCTTGCCGTCGTTCACTGCCAGACCCATTTTCTGTGCTTCCTTGTCCAGCCTGGAGAAAGCAGAACTAACGGCGCGGGTGTTGAGGCCGATGATATCAATATCATCGGCATACGCCAGTAGCTGTACACTCTTATAAAAGAATGTACCTGCTCGACTAAGTTCTGCAGCTCGAACTATTTTCTCCAGCAGCAGATTGAAAAAGTCGCACGATAGAGAGCCGCCTTGTCTGAAACGGCTCGGAGAGGTCCTTCCCGATTCTGACGAAGCTTTTCGTGTTGCATAACGCCAGTTTAGACAGCCGTGTTAGTTTTGTGGGGATACCAAATTCAGACATCGCGGCATAAAGGCAGCTCCTTTTCGTGCTGTCGAAAGCAGCTTTGAAATCGACGAAGAGGTGGTGTGTGTCGATCCTCCTTTCACGGGTCTTTTCCAAGATTTGGCGCATGGTGAATATATGGTCGGTTGTTGATTTGCCAGGTCTAAAGCCACACTGATAAGGTCTAAACAGTTTGTTGACGGTGGGCTTTAACCTTTCACACAATACGCTCGATAGAACCTTATACGCGATGTTGAGGAGGCTAATCCCACGGTAGTTGGCGCAGATTGTGGGGTCTCCTTTTTTATGGATTGGGCATAGCATAGCATATTTTACAAAGAAGCTGACGCATCCTCCTTATCAGTTCTTCGCCGCCGTATTTGTATAGCTCGGCCGGCACTCCGTCGGCCCCTGCCGCGTTGTTGTTCTTCAGGCGGCAATTGCTATTCGAACTTCTTCATGGTCGGGCAATGGAACGTCTGCTCCATCGTCATCGATTGGGGAATCGGGTTCGCCTTCTCCTGGCGTTGTGCGTTCACTGCCATTCAGCAGGCTGGAGAAGTGTTTCCTCCATAATTTAAGTATGCTCTGGGCATCGGTGACTAGATCACCTTTGGGGGTTCTACAAGAGAATGCTCCGGTCTTGAAACCTTTTGTAAGCCTGTCGGCCTGCTTATCAAACTCTTCGTACTCACGCATTTCGGCTTCTTTCTTTTTTGTCTGCAAATGCATCTCGCTTCCCTCTTCAACTCTTGGTATCTATCCCATCCCGCACGTGTTGTGGTCGATCGTAACGTTGCGAGGTAGGCAGCCTGTTTTCTCTCCTCTGCACCACGGCACTCCTCGTCGTACCAGCTGTTCTTTTGCACTTTCCGAAAACCAATGGTTTCGGTTGCAGCTGTACGTATGGAGTTTGAAATGCCGTCCCACAGTTCCCTTATACCCCTTATTTGTTGACGAGTGCTCTCAGAGAGCAGGACTGCAAGCCGAGTAGCAAATCGTTCGGCTGTCTGTTATGATTGCAGCTTCTCAACGTCGAACCTTCATTGTGTTTTTCGACGTGCGTTTTTTGCTGCCCAGAGGCGGGTGCGAATCTTGGTTGCAACAAGATAGTGGTCCGAGTCGATGTTAAGACCTCGGAGCGTACGCACGTCTAGAACACTGGAGATGTGTCTTCCGTCTCTCACAACGTGATCGATCTGGTTGGTGGCTTTTCGATCCGGAGACAGCCAGGTAGCTTGATGTATCTTCTTATGCTGGAATCTAGTACCATAGATAACCATATTTCGGGCCCCGGCGAAGTCGATCAGCCTCAATCCATTTGGGGATGTTTCGTCGTGGAGGCTGAATGTACCGACCGTATTACCAAATGTACCTTCTTTGCCCACCCTGACCTTAAAGTCGCCAAGCACGATTTCAACATCGTGGCGGCATCTTTGGTCACATCGTCTTTTTCTTCTGTCGGGTCGTGGGCGCAAATCAGCGATATGTTGAAGAACCTCGCTTTGATGCGGATTGTGGCTAGACGTTCATTCACTGGAGTGAATGAAAATACTCGGCGACGGAATTCAACACCAAACTTGCGCTCCTTTATATCGTAGTCCTTATTTCGTTTGCCATGGACGTCATCAAAAGGGGGGTCTCTCATCCGAGGCAGTTGGTAATCTTTCATTGGGGGGGCTATTTACGTGGCGGGTCCCACACCCAGCGCACAACCCTATGTAGGGGATGTTTCGCCTTCTCACTTTAGCTCGCCTTCGAACGGATGTTCTTAGGCTCCCCAGAGGATACTCGGTCAAAGATCGGAAGCTGTGAGCTGCTTCTGGCCACTCCCAAGTGAATGGCGATCAGAGAACTTTCCACACTTGCGTGAACGTCTACACATGACTTCATCCTCCCTTAGGTTTACCATAAAAAATAAAGTGTCAAAAGTTACCATCGATCCCATGTGTGCTAAAGAAGTTATTCGGGGTCATAGGTCAAAATTTTAGGTTTTTTGGATTTTTCTCAAAAACGGTTAGTTTTATCGAAAAAATACCCCACAGCAAAGTTGTAGATCTTAAAATTATCTACAAAAATGTTCCCAATGATTTTTTTCTAAGAACCACCCCATCCCATCCATCATTTCCCAGATATGCCACGTATATACATATTCAGGTAGTGAAGCAAGCAAAAATGCCTACTTGTGTCCCTTTTATGTATATACTTGTATTATACTATTCTAAGAAAATATACTCTCAAAAGACCAATAAACCCTAACAGAATCCCCTCTCCTTGGATGGCCCTGAATAACATCCCTTTGTGCGTGTGGTGTTGTTCACGTACCTGCTTCTTTTAGTGTTAAACGTGCAGTTCAAGTGAATATACATGTCGTCACCTGAAATGCAAAATAACGTATCATCAAAAAATTCGAAATTGAGTGTCTTATTGATTACGCTTCACTACTTCAAATTGCATACATAATATTACATATGTTCAACATTTTCAAGATCTGCACTGAGATATAAACCAGTTTTAACCAATATTAAAATTTTTTTTCATTCATGTTCCATTTTATTTCGTGTTTTATTTACGCCATTGTAAATTTCCGAAAATGTTGTTACGTTATTTTGCATTTCAGGTGACGATATGTATTTATTACAAGCGTTTATCATTATCATACTTTGTGCTGATCAATATTTAAAAAATTGTCAAAATTTTGCTTTCAAATATATTGAACATACAACATAAAAAATAAAACAATGCGTTTTTATAAGCAGCACTATGTGCTTCTGTTGAGCTTTATTACAAAACTGACTACACTTAACTTTAAGGTTTATAATCTAACCTATGCTTGAGCCGGCCTACGTGACCAAATATGCTTGGTCAGCTAAAAGGGTTTGCGCGTGTAGCGCTCACCTGCAGCTATTTGGTTTTGGGGGAGAAGACATGGTTGCGCGTGTTTCGCTCACTTAAGAATTTAGCGGATGCGCGTTTAGCGCAGTTGCGCTTTTGGTTGTAATAGGACTCCAAAGTATGCAAACGGTTTGTATGTAATGTGGGAATGGAATTTATGTAGAAGTTCATACAATATTGTGTTAACTTCTCCCTCCGAAATATCGAGCGTCCCCGCTTGATTAATTAAAAAAATGGGATGTCGTTAAGACTTCTATGCTGCGTCCTTTTAATTACTGGCATTTGAAATGATTCCGGTTTGCTAATAATTATTTCAGGCTTTAAAAGTTTCTACTTGTTGTGCTGTTAGATTTAAAAGTGTCCTTTTAGACTGATTCTTGGAAACTCTTCCAAGCTCTCCTCTCAGTATTTCAGTCAGGGGTTTTGCAATTTGTGCGTACGCCTTTATAAATCTGCGATAATGTCCGGTCATTCCTAAAAAGGAGCGTAAATCATGGACAGTTTTGGGCCGTCGAAAATTTATTATAGCTTCTATCTTTTTTGTGTAGTGCGAATTCCATTTTGGCCAACTATTATACCGAGGAACTCGATTTCCTTTTTGATAAATTCACATTTATCGAACTGTACCTTTAAATGCGCTTTTTCGAGAGTGTCAAATATAATTGCAAGATTTCTTAAATAATCTTCTTTACTTTTGCTAAAGATAATTATGTCGTCAACATAAACGTAGC
This sequence comes from Bactrocera neohumeralis, assembly GCF_024586455.1. Lineage (NCBI taxonomy): Eukaryota > Metazoa > Arthropoda > Insecta > Diptera > Tephritidae > Bactrocera > Bactrocera neohumeralis. The sequence goes on along the minus strand of NW_026089622.1, from coordinate 1,193,009 downwards.
ACCGAACGCCGATGTGTTTCCGTAGCACATCATCCAAAGTGCGTTGGAAAATGGCAGGCGCATTTCTTAAGCCGAATGGAAGTCGAGTAAATTCGAATTTCCCATTGGCAATAGAGAAGGCGGTCTTCTCAATATCTGCTTCGTTGAGAGCAATCTGATGGAATCCACTCTTAAGGTCAATTGTAGAAAAATACTTATTTGATCCTAGATTAGTTAGAATAGTGGTAATATCTGGAATGGGATATTTATCTGGTATGGTATCCTCGTTCAATTTACGATAGTCGATGACCATACGAAATTTTTTTAATCCTGAGGCGTCTTCTTTCTTCGGTACGACCCATACCGGAGAATTGTAGGGAGATTTCGATGGTCGAATAAGGCCATCTTTAAGTAATTCCTCAATTTGTTTGTCTATTTCTTTTTTTAAAGGCATTGGATAGGGGTAAGTTTTGGAATATATTGGTCTATCGCTTTTAGTCCTAATTTCGGCTTTAACGTTCGTGACATATGTTAAATTTTTATCTGGTTCAGCAAATAATGTTGGGCAAGAGTTAAAGAGTTGTTTTAATCTTTCGTTATCTTCGGGACTCAAATGATTCAGCCTTAATGTAGTGTGTGCAATAGAGTTAATTGCTAACTGGTGGATGGGGTATTCATATTTATTGAGTAATGTAAAATAGTTCTCCTTAGTAAAAATTACTGCGTTTAAACTTTTCATTGTATCGTTACCTATTATGGCATCAAAGGTTCTTAACTTGGGCAAAATGTGAAATTTTAATTTACCTACTTCATCACCGAAAACACTGATATTAGCATGATGAGTAATTTTGACGGGTCCACCAACAGAATTTGCAATGAAGGGTTTGTTTGGAATGGGGTTCCTAATATAAGTTGGACTAATATAATTTTTGTTCGATCCGGTATCTAATAAAAATTTTAGTTCATTGGGTCAGTTTCTGTAACTTCAGTATTGTAGATCCGTTGCATTTTATTAGGAGTCTGTATTATCTGTGATGGTGGTCTCTTACTAGCTTGATTATTATTAGCCTGCGCTGGTCCATTACTAAATGCTTGTGGTTTGTTACTGAATGTTTGCTGCCTATTATAAAATGTTTGATTTTGTTGATACTGAGGCCTATTCTGATAATTTATTTGCTTCGTTTGAACAGAGCGATCAACTTCCATTGGTGTAGGAGGTTTTGGAGGAAGAGGTGGTCTAAAGTTTGGTTGCACTGTGACGTAGTGTCGGTTTTGTCCGTACTGTTGATACGAATTTGGTCTAAGGGATTGGTTGTGAACATTTGTAAGTTCTGGGTAAAAGGGTCTTACTTGGGGTTTGAATAAGTATGACCTTGGTTGATTGTGGCTAATGGGTTGATTGTGGCTAATAGGTTTGGTATTGGTCGGCAAGCGACTGATACTATTTGTATGGTTCGTCCTGTAATTCATGTTGCCTAATTTGAGACACATATTGAGAGCCTGTGGTAAACTGGTTGGTTCCTTTACACTTAACAGACTGGGTAAGTTACCGGTCAGACCTCTTATAAATGTGTCGAGTGCCTTTTCTCTATATGTCGTTGTCATGGCATACAAAGCTTCTTCACCTAACTCCAGGCAATCGATTTTGTTTAGGATAAGCGAGAGATATTGATAAACTTGTTGATAAAATTCTTCAACAGTGCTACCCCGTTGTGCCATTGTTGTCATTTGATATTCCAACGTGCTAACGTCTCTCTTGTCTGAGTAATGTAACATCAGACATTTTTTTATCTTACCCCAATTTAATGGGGTGCGGTAAGACTCAAGGGCCGTGTCAGCTTCGCCAAATATCTTGTGTCTTATTATATGCAGGATAGCAAAATATTTTGGGGTGTTCTTATTCTATCTACCGATTTCCGCCATGAACTGAATTCTCCGTTTTTACCTGAAAATTCTCTTAAACATTTTACCACATCCGGAACTCTTTCGGATGCGTCCACGTTAATGCTAAAATCTACAGGATGTTCAACTTCTTCTTCGATTTGTGGGTGTAATATGGTCGAAACTGTTTCCGATATTAACGAAACGAGTTCTCTTTTTTGATTAGGAGTGAAAATGGAAGGGATGTTAGGAGGGGAAACGTTAGTGCTGGATGAGTGCAGATTTAAGCCAGACAATGTCGATGCTATTTGTTCTTCCTGACTCATTTTGTTCACTTGTTTCTGATTATTTAAATTAATTTTTTTTTTCTTTTTTTTTTACAGTGTTAACTTTTCTTTTGTTATAACAATAATTATTTCCTTTCACATAACCTTACTTACTAATAATCTTAATATCAAACTTACATAAATATCATTTGCATTTTCCTGTGTTGATAATGTTTCCTCCTTTGTGTGATTAATTTAGATTTCTCCTCTTGTAGTGGTATTTGTTGTATTGGTTCTATTTGATGAATTAATTTAAATCTTTCCTCTTGTAGTTGTATTTGTTGTATTGGTTGTATTTGATGAATTAACTTAAATCTTTCCTCTAGGAGTTGTATTTGTTGTATTGGTTGTATTTGATGAATTAATTTAAATCTTTCCTTTTATAGTTGTATTATTTTACACTTGTTTAATTTATTCTAAATTTCCCCGTCACGCACTTTTTGTTCAATGTATTTGTATTTAGCTTATGCTTTTCGTTCGGCTGGGTTGATACTGCCCGTCCTTTTTCCGAAAGGTACTAAGGGGCCGAGAACGAAATGTTATTTAGGTTTCGTCCGCGAGTATAAAAAATATTATTATTTTTTCCTCACGGTCCCTGCTCGGGCACCACATAAAAAATAAAACAATGCCTTTTTATAAGCAGCACTATGTGCTTCTGTTGAGCTTTATTACAAAACTGACTACACTTAACTTTAAGGTTTATAATCTAACCTATGCTTGAGCCGGCCTACGTGACCAAAGATGCTTGGTCAGCTAAAATGGTTTGCGCGTGTAGCGCTCACCTGCAGCTATTTGGTTTTGGGGGAGAAGACATGGTTGCGCGTGTTTCGCTCACTTAAGAATTTAGCGGATGCGCGTTTAGCGCAGTTGCTCTTTTGGTTGTAATAGGACTCCAAAGTATGCAAACGGTTTGTATGTAATGTGGGAATGGAATTTATGTAGAAGTTCATAAAATATTGTGTTAACTTACATACACATATACATAAACAAACACATACTTAAAATGCATTGTCACGCAAAACAATAGCTTTCAACAGACAATAACATAAACCTAATTAATAAGGATAAGACGTTTGCAAAGGATAACCCATGGGATCTAAGAATACATTTAAGCAACTGTTTGTAAATGTAGGCACATGAAAAACACCCAAGCGCGAGTTATAGATTAAAAAACGTTGTTTACTGTTCGGTAGTGAGCATCAGTCTGACTCTGCCCTCAGATCAGCAACTCGAGTCTGCCCGAATGTGTGGGTGTACCGCACATTCCAACAGATTCAAAATATGCTGACTCTGCTGTTTTGGTCACGTACTGGCTGATCATGCGATGTGGTGCACAACTGCATGCCGTCAGACGTAACCTGAGATGTAACTCCCCCAGAGCCACTCTGTGAAGTCTCCTGACTTCTTTTATTTATGATTTTCAAACTTATCTTTTCATTTTTTCTTTTACATAAGTAAATAGTAACAATAATTATACTTATTAATATAGTTATAATTAGTGAGGCACTTATGCCATATGATACGTTTTTATGATATTTTAGTTCTTCTATTTCTTTAATGTTCTTGAAATGATTTGGTACAATATCTTCAAATTTTATTTTTGACTCATAGCTTTGGTTTAAAATTTTTACAGGACGTATCAGTCTATTAACAAATTTAGTCTTGTTGTTACTAAATTTTTCTTCATTAATTTTAATTTCACATTTCTCAAAATTTAATACCTATATAGTTATTTTGCAGTACAAAATGTCTGTCATCACAATTTTGTACAAGTTTCAATTTTTTTGCATTCTTGATGATTAAAGTATCATCGCTTATTTCTTGTATTATTGTAGTATTGTTATATTTAAATTCACAAGTGTTAAAAAAAATACAATTCCTACTTAATTTTAGTTTTCTTAATAACGTATTATCTCCATATTTATAATGTTTTTTATTTATTGTTACAATTTTTTCATCCTCATGAACTATTTGCAATTTTCGTTTGTTTGGTAGACGCATAATTAAATTTACAAATACTTTAAAAAAACTCTTTGGTATTTGAATGGCGAACACAAGTGCTTCATTTTTGAAAGCTACTACTCCTACCTTGGCCAGTTTCAGTTTATAAAAATCTATGTCAAAGTTATCTATTTCTTCTTTAGTTAACATCCACGGATGTATTAAATTGTTTTCAACGGCGGCTATATTATTTTGAACTTCATGTATATAACGGTTTTTTTTTTTTTTTTTTTTTTTTTATGTGTTATTATCCCCATTAAATGCCCGTAAGCTAAATGTATCTTCATCGCTCTCGTTTGGGTTTTCAATATTTGCCAATTTCATTGGTCTTTTTATATTAGTCGGATGAACGTTCTGTAGTGGATTAATTCGGTATGGTGAGTTGTTTCTTCTGGTCTATTGTATTTTTTAAAATGGTTGGATCAATACTATTTCTTGCGTTATTGGGTGTACATTTTATGGTTGAGTGATAGCGATCATTATAGTTACCTATAACGATCTGTATCCTCATTTCTGTTGAGAGACTTGGATCCTCAATTCCTGTCAGTTTTTCTAACAAGGTTGAGTGTAGCCTCTCAATGTCTGCATTTCCTGTATGGCTATTTGGTTTTGTATGATGGACTTCTACATTTTCGGAATTTAAATATTTTATTAATTGTTCTGCTCTATCATTCATAAATCTCTGAAATGTAGCTGGGGCATTTTTCAACCCGAAGGGCATTTGGACGTATTCATATAGTCCTGCCGGAGTGACAAAAGCTGTTTTTTGGATGTCCCTTTCTGCCATTAAAATCTGATGGTAACCTTTTGCTAGATCTATGGTGCTAAAGTACTGTGCTTTGCCCAATTTATCTAAGATTCCTTCGATATTCGGTAGAGGATACTTATCGTCTACAGGCAATTGGTTTAACCTCCTATAATCAACCACTAGCCTGAACTTTTGTATTCCTGAATTATCTATCTTTTTCGGTATTATTAGAATAGGTGAGCTATATCTACTGTGACTTTTTCCAATTAGATAAGTTTACTGAAATGCTTTAATAATTTTTCGATTTCCTTTTTATACTCTCGCAACAATGTTGCTAACGAGAGTATTATAGTTTTGTTCACATAACGGTTGTTTGTAAGTCCTAAAACTAAAAGAGTCAGATATAGGGTTATATATACCAAAGTGATCAGGGCGACGAGTAGAGTCGAAATCCGGATGTCTGTCTGTCCGTCCGTCCGTCTGTCCGTCCGTCCGTCCGTGCAAGCTGTAACTTGAGTAAAAATTGAGATATCATGATGAAACTTGGTACACGTATTCCTTGGCTCCATAAGAAGGTTAAGTTCGAAGATGGGCAAAATCGGCCCACTGCCACGCCCACAAAATAGCGGAAACCGAAAACCTATAAAGTGTCATAACTAAGCCATAAATAAAGATATTAAAGTGAAATTTGGCACAAAGGATCGCATTAGGGAGGGGCATATTTGGACGCAATTGTTTTGGAAAAGTGGGCGTCAGAAACACTAAATTTTACGGAAGAAGTGGCAGAAGGAAGCTGCACCCAGGCTTTTTTTAAAAATTGAAAATGGGCGTGGCCTCGCCCACTTATGGACCAAAAACCATATCTCAGGAACTACTAGACCGATTTCAATGAAATTCGGTATATAATATTTTCATAACACCCTGATGACATATGGGTGAAATCGGTTAACAACCACGCCTTCTTCCAATATAACGCTATTTTGAATTCCATCTGATGCCTTCTCTGTATAATACATATGTATACATTAGGAACCAATGATGATAGCGGAATAAAACTTTACAAAAATACGGTATTTGAAAAATATGTAAATGACGTATAATGAAATCTCAATTATCACTTTATCATGCGAGAGTATAAAATGTTCGGTGACACCCGAACTTAGCCCTTCCTTACTTGTTTTTTTATTTTTTTTTTGCAATAAAAATTATAAAACAATTGCAACTCTGTTGGCTTGTTTCTTTTCTCGTTTGTTCGTTTCTTTTTCTAACGGTATTAGTTTTGAATTGATTGAAGCATTTAGTGAGTATAATTTCTGCGTTGACGTTTTGTTTTTTTTTACAAAGAAAGTAATGGCTTCAAATAAACCTACTACTACTTAAATTACTAAATTATTACGTGAATATTATTTTACCTTGCTGTTGGTGCTGCTGTTGTTGTTGTTTTGTTGTTGCTGTTGTTACTGTTACTGGTGTCGTTGTTGTTGTGGTTGCTTTTGTTAATGTTATTGTTGTTGGAAACTTCTCTTCTCCCTGTTGATCATAAATATTTCCGCTGTGAATAGCTTGAATTTCGTTCACCATCCTTCTCGTGGCTTTCGTCGCCGCCTTCGTTTCCGGTCAGCTCCACCACTTGTCTGGAGACGTTGTGCTGACTTGACATATTCTTTATCTGTTGTAGCATATTTAATACTTTTCTGCACTATAGCTGCTGCTGCTGTCTCCGTTGTTGCTGCAGTTGTTTTTGTATTAAAGGTAATCCAAATGCAGTAATCCAATGGAATATTTTAGAGCTCACTTTTAGGGTTTTCAACAGTTTTCTCTATTTTTTCTCAAAATAATTTTTGCTTTGCACTTTTCACAAATTCTTTCACTTTTTGAATTTTGTTTTTGCTTTTGCTATAATTTTCCAACTCAAAAGTATTATTTTGTTCTGCTTTGGGATTTATATGATTAGCTGTATCTTTGCCACTTTTCTTTTAATAAAAGTACTTTTGTTTAAAAATAATTTATTTAGCTTTTATTTATCTTTTCTTTGCTAGCTGAGCGGAGCTGAGCGAGAATCTGGAACCGTTCCGTTCGACTGCGCCAGTTATAGATTAAAAAACGTTGTTTACTGTTCGGTAGTGAGCATCAGTCTGACTCTGCCCTCAGATCAGCAACTCGAGTCTGCCCGAATGTGTGGGTGTACCGCACATTCCAACAGATTCAAAATATGCTGACTCTGCTGTTTTGGTCACGTACTGGCTGATCATGCGATATGGTGCACAACTGCATGCCGTCAGACGTAACCTGAGATGTAACTCGCGCACGACAAATGTTAAAACAATAGACAACATACTATACATACATATGTGTGGGATCAGTAGACTCGACCGTACGGTACACAAGATCTCGTACGAACAAAACGCGACCGTACCAAATATAGCAATCGTACCAATTACACAATTAACAACTCTGACTCGAACTATATAGCCAACCCACGGACGCTGACAGGTCACACTTGGGTTCTGAGCTTAGCAGCGTGAGGTCAGGAATAAAGGGATGTCCAACTTATTCCAGTGTGAGAGCCCCTTAAAATTTGCGTTTTTCATGACATTTTTCATTGTAGCCAGATCAGAAAAAAAGCTATTTTTTGGGCATTTTAAATAAAACAGCCAATTCGCATTTTCTACGTCACCTATGAGGTATGCAAAAGGGCACGTAATCGAAGTTATTTTTGGGTGCTCGGTTCCCCAATAGGCCTATATCACCCAATAATTTACATAAAAAATGAAAAAAACAAAACGATAACAATTCATATATAATAGTATAAAAAAATAACAAAAACAATATTAACGTAACGTAATCCTTACGACTTCCTAAATAAACTAGAGAACAAGAAAGATGTAACTCTAGTACCTCCCCTACTTATAATCTGACCAAAAAAACGCTCTAAGCTGTCCTGACATAGTCGTCTTGTCTTTAGGTAAGGAAATCCTGAGTGTGACAGCAATCGCCACAATCGTCTTAAACTATTAATATTAATTAACCACCCCTTAATAAAATTGAAATTATTTGTTGGGTTGTTTCCTAACTCATCTACTGCCCGAATTGTTTTTAAAACTTTTTCTGTCACATCTAAAAACTGGTTTTGCTCTGGGGAACTTATAAAAACTTTTTTGGTGGGTACAATGGCCTCAGAGAAACTACTATTAAAGATATCGAATAATTTATTGAAAAAAGAAACGAAATCCGCGGTATTAATAAAGCTCATACTATTTGAGCTTAAGGCTCCCGAGCTGTAAAGAGAAAGCATACCTGAAGCGACCGTATTACTTAACGCTTGAGACGCGAATTTAACTTTAATTTTTTGAAAGGTATTGGGGTAAATATGAGCATCGGTTAATTTATGCGCACACCGATAACTCGACTTAGAGTCCTGTTTATAAAAATGGACTATATCTGACCAACATACGCGACTATTTTTATAATCAACTTTATTTTTCATATTTTGTAAGCAGTTTCGACTACATTTTAAGAAATGGGGGCTATCGTAAAAAAAACATAATTCCTTATCATTAACGTTGAAAAAAGGCCGTGACATTGAAACACCTAACAAATTGGCTAAATTTTGAAAATTGGTACCCTGGTCACAAACAAAATGGCAAGGAACTAGCTCTATATTTTGAAGTTGGGTAATGGCTTCAAGAATATATTTCTTGAGGACATCCCCTTTACATGAGCCTCTAATAAAAAAATAACCTAACGGGTGGGACCAAGGTTCCCCACCTATACCCTGCACCATTATGGTCGCTGCAGTTGTGGCTATTCTAGATGTGCGATTTTCATCGCCATAATCTTCAAGACCTATCACCCTATCAAATTTCCTATCATACTGCAAATGACATTTCAGTGACATTTCATCACAAGAAACTGATATGAACTTTTGTTCGAAAGAAAATCCCCTACTCCTAATTTGTAAAGACTTTATGCTGCTTTGGGTGTAACCTGGGAAACAAGGCCAATCTGCGAGAAAATTATGTAACGTATTTTCTAACTAAACTAAGTTGGTGCTTTAGGTAGCGGTAAGCGATTAGCGACAAAAAAAATACACCCTTAGTTTTAAAAAAACTATCATATCGCCGACCGTGATTTTGGCGATTACTATTTAAAAAACTACTCCTAATACAAGCACCTAAGTGAGGAGGAACTTTGCTGCAAACTATCTCAAGAGAATCTGACTCTTCCCTAAATGAAATACTTCTTAACATTTCCCTACATATTTTGAATTATTATTATTTCAGTTGCCATTTGGACCAACTGAGCTTTTAAACTCCTATTCTCCTGTTCTTTTTCATCTAATTTTATTTTTAAAATCCTATTCTCTTCTCTCAATTTTTTTTCTATCTGTCCCTGCTGTCAGACCCCTACCTGTTTGCTCGGCCTTTTCACTACTCTTTAGTAGTTCCTCCTCAAGAAGTGGCAGAGGCTTCGCGGTCTTCCCTTTCTAAAAGAGGAAGCAGCTGCCTCGATGCACCGTTTGCAGATCCTTCCATTTGGGGAAAAAAAACTTCAACGCCCATTTTTTAGGATGCCAAGTCTTTTCACTTTTTTTTTTTAATTCAAATAATTCATTATTTATTCTAATACAACACAAAAACTTTCCATAAGTTACAATTCTCGTATTATTTAAACCAAAATAAAAAGTATTCACATTTGATAAAAACTCCAATTTCAAATTTTCTGCAACGCAAGATTTTTTATGAAGCTGATTGGGCTACCCGAGTCGATCAGACATTATATTCATTAACTGCGTGGGCAGTTTTCTTCTCTGGACGTGTTGCTATTTGATGATTTCGATTGCCACACCCATAACACGTACCCATCTCTTGCTTTGGTTTACGGCATTCTGCTGCTAGGTGTCCGCGACTGCTGCAGTTGTAACATCTTCTTTCTTCAATCTGCGACTGAGGCGGCGCAATCGGTTTTGGCCCAGTTTCAATTTTGGAAAATGCTTGGAGGAATTGTGCCTTTGTTGTGTAGCACTGCATATACGCTTGGTTGCGTAGCCGATAATCAGGTATGCCGTCGATTATGTATTCCACCAACTCCTCTTCTCCCAGCTGTAGTTGGTTTGTTAAGACCACCTTATCGTTGAAATATTCAATAAACCGCTCGCCCGACTTCCACTTCCTGGTCTCAAATTTTCGCCGCAGCACCACTCTGTTTTCACCTGAGCCAAACACTTGATTCATTTGACTGATGAGCTCATCTACTTGTTGAGTTGCGAAATCGGGGTTGCCATATAACCATTGTTGTGCTTTGCTTTTCAGTTTGTTAAGAAATGTAATGCGCGACTCGCCTTCATTTATAGTGTAGGCACTGGCGACGCTTTTGAACTGTGCCGCCCACAAATTGAAATAAACGCCACCTTCGTACTCGCGTATCAGATTTTTTAACAGGTCAAGTGAAATGCTTGATTCAATTGCGGGTGGCTCAATGTTTCACCACCAAGCATCATTCCCTGTAGCATTCCATTCTCCCGCTCCAGCAAAACTTTTTCACGTTTCAATAAATTTGTCTCTTGCTTCAGTAATTCAACCTCTGTCGGACCTGCGTCTGCTACGATTTTCACTGGCTGCTCTTCGACTTGTTGTATGGTGCTACCATTTTCCATCTGCGCAGCAGCAACGTCGTCCGTATCTGGTACAGTCTGTTGATCTTCAAATATTGGGAGCAAAATTTCCTCAACTTCTGCACCACTTGGACACTCGCCACGTTCACTTGCAGGAACCTCTGTCAACCGCAACACTAAAGTACTTTTATTACCACTCCATGGTAATTCAAGACGTCGGAGCCAAGCACGCAATTGTGCAACTGTATGGTCTGCCACATTATCCATCTTAAAATTGTTTATTTTATTTTTTGTGTTTAAATCTTTAAATTCTACACGCACTTTTTGTTTTCATAAATTGTGTCATAAAATTGTTCGCTTCTTTGTGTTTTTTCAAAATAGTACATAAATTGTTAAACATTTTTTTTTTTTTGTTTAAAATTTTAAAGTTGGGCAAATCCCACTTCTGAGATTTTAGGATGCCAAGTCTTTTCACTTTTATTTCTCAAACTGTACTGTCCTAGTAGCTTTTTCACCAAAGACGGTTACATATACTCATTCTAACATACATTTATTTTCTCTGCTTACATGCTATGTATTTACTTATACATATATCTTTGAAATGGACACATGAACTTGTGAAACATGAATATATGTGTCAACACAATGACAACAAAGAATGTGTTTAAATGAATACAAATGAACTTTAAAAGGGAATGAACAATAACTGAAAACGAATCTTAAGTTAACGGGACATATCTACATTAACCCTTCAACGGTTTAAAGTGTAAACACAATGGCTACGACAGACTGCAGCGGCACGACAGTGAACTGAAAACGTCGTTGTTCACTTACTACATGTACATTTTGAGAAGCAACAACAACACAATGGCCGGCATGTACACAAAACAACGCAGTTGTCCATTTTGCATGTACACAATTTCGTTGTGGCCATACTAATACCTTTCACTTCAATGAAATTTTAATATTTTGTTCAAAGTGAAATTTTTTATGCAAAAAATAAGTAAATAGGTAAATATTTTTGCTTTAAATTATCACTTGTTATTACAAATGATATAATAGAGCTATAATATAGCTATTTTATGTTTTTATTTGTAAAATAGCATCAAGTTTGTTAGAGCTGTGAATAATTTTACATTTTACATATTAGTGGCATCACCACTCTACCTCCTCTTTCTATCTTCCATTCTACTGTCAACTCTACTGTCGTCGTACTGTCGTTGGCAAAAATAGGAGGATATTGAAGTTAGCGAGAACGACAACTGTCGGCCTGCAGTCGTGTAGTCGTGCAGCTGTCAAAATAACACTGCCCATAAGAACGTGTGTATTTTAATATTTGACAGATGTAGTTTGCAGTCTGTCGTAGCCGTTGTGTTTACACTTTGAGCCAACATTTACGCCTATTAAAAAAAAAAACAAAATAAAATACAAAATGTTATATATAATTATAAAATATGTATAATAATAATAATAATAATAATAGTGCAAAACGTGCATATCTAATGAATATTTAAAAGTACAATTTTTTTTAGAACTATCATAAATATTCAATGATAAATCGTTACTTTAAAATAATTTATTTAATTAATTAATGCCAATGGCAATAAATTGACAGTTACGCTCTGAACACGTAGAGCGCGACAGACTGCAAGCGACATTTGTCAAATATTAAAATACACACGTTCTTAAAGACACAGTTATTGAGGCAGCTGCACGACTACATAACTGTGTCCATAAGAACGTGTGTATTTTAATATTTGACAGATGTCGCTTGCAGTCTGTCGCGCTCTCCTTGTTCAGCACATCACACTTAAAAACACACGGAAATTCAATTTCATTATCCAAAATTACTATTTTTATTGCACAATCGAAACACTTATTTCATAGAAATTTTTCACAAATTCACAAACACTTTTTGCGCTATTTAATGTTTTTCACTCACCGTTCTAGGTCCGTTCCACTGTTTGGAAAACTAAATGTTCTGCCTCCCTCGTTACAGCCAACAATACATTTTCTCCAACTGCTGGTTGTTTTCGGCATTTTATCTCTAAAGTAAAATCAAAAGTATTAAAAAAATGCAAATTTATTTAATAAAACTTAAAAAAAACTGACATCTTTCAACTTACGTGCTGTTTCGCTTTCGCTATTCTTCGAACTAATGGCCGTTACAAATGTAGACAAAAAAATGAAAAATGTCTCCATTCGAATAATAATTTGGCGGGATTTAGGCTGGTCGTCTACTTGTGATTTTTGCATCAAACATTTACATTTAATTAACAAAATAATTACAGTGTGTAATTTGAAATAATTTGAATTTGAAATAATTTAAACGGAATTTTGGTGAAGCGGAAGAAATAGTGAAGGTGTGGAAACAGCGACAGCGCTGCTATTGTCAGCAAGCAAGAGCAGCAGTGCAGTGTGAACAGCAGAAAAGAAGGAACGTGGAAAGCAGAACAGAGCAACATCAGTAGCAGACAGCCGTACAGCATAAGCAGTGTTCAGAAGCAAGAAAAAGAAGAGTAACATCGATTACTAGCGAAGTTCATAACCCAACATCGATACTGAAGGTGAGGTGCCATAAAGCCATGCGAGATAACGCCATATGGCCTTATCACTCAATTCAAAGAGAGATAAAGCCATATTCACGTCAAAATTTCTGTATGGCTTTATTTCCAATTTCAAAGAGCGATAAGGCCATACGGCGTTATCTCGCATGGCTTTATCTCTCATTTGATTTTCCCTTTTACGGAATATTTTCTGCTCTATATGCATTCAAAAAGGTGTAAGCATTCTGTAAAAGGGAAAAATCATTAGTTCCTTATATTTTTTACATTGTGCATCAAATATATCTGGCACACTTGAACGTTTTAATGATGCACTCATCACTTCAGTTTTTATCGAGTTTATTAATTTTAATTTTTCAATAAAGGCACTTTGTTCCCCATGATTGTGGCTGTTCTTGACCCTTTTCTCTGTTTTACGGCAAAATCTTGTGCTATTAAATTCAATGGCAACTGCAGCTGAACAGTTATCCACATAACAATAATAATATTTAACATTTTTAATCATATATTTATATTTGAAAATTTGATTTTATTTTTCAATTAATAATAAAGAACTGTTTTTCCTAAAACCTGGAATCAACTTATATTCAAAAATTATTTCTTGGTTTTCCATTTTAATCAAAGCACAAAATACGTGGATTATGAAAATATGCAATATGACATTGATTAAGAAAGTTGCCAGGTGCAATGAATAACAATTAAATGCACATTCACAATGAAAAATATATTCATATGAGAGATAATGCCATATGGCTTTACCTCGCAATTGGATGGAAGATAGAGCCATATGGCGTTATCTCGCATGGCTTTATCGCACCCCACCGATACTGAAACCATTAAAGCTATGACGTTAGCGTTGCTAAGAGGAAAGTGCGTAGAACTGGGACTGACAACGAACAGAAAGAAATCAGACTTACAGACCCGTCTGATCCAACATTTTAGCCTGAGTGTGGCTGAGTTTAGTGACGACGAATCGAGTGCAGGTCAGTATGAAGACGTCGAAACCGTAGCTCCACACAATAGTTTAAGAAATCGTCGCAAACAAGTATCAGAATCGTTTCTTGAGTATTTATACAGTTTAATTGAAATTGGTAAACCTATTAAAATCGATGTCGAAAGTATTGTCGAATATTTCGTGAATGGTATTTCAGATTCTAAAATAAATAAATCAAAATGTAGGAAAAAATTCGGTTGATGCAACAACATCAGTTTAAAGTTTTTCAGAATCAATCTGATTTTAAGCGTTCAGATGTCAAAGTAGATAGTAACCCAGGGGAAAATAAGAAATGTTTCAAGTGTGGTGAAGGGACACATTATGCAAAAAATTGTCCGGGTAAGCATTACCGTTGTTACAAGTGTAATAAGATAGGTCATCGTTCTTTTGAATGTAAAGGTAATAATCTACCGAACAGTGTAATTAAGCAAGAGAAAATATAAATGTTATAAAAGATATAGGCGGGTTAATATTTAAGATTATTCAACAAAATGGTTTTACTTTTTCCGCGTTAATTCATACCGGAAGTGATCTTTCCATTATGCGTTATGATACTCTGATGCAACTTGATCAGCATAATTAATTAAGTAACGACAAACGGCGTTTAATAGGTTTGAAGAATAGTGCTATTATAACACTAGGAAGTTTCGATATAGAGATGAACATAGATAAAATAAAGATGAATATCAACTTCCATGTAGTTAAGGAAAAAGATTTGAGATACGCTGCTATGATAGGTAATAGTGTATTGGGAAAAGTCGACATGTTGGTAAGAGAAGGTGAAGCTATCTTCATTAAAAGATCTGTTAGTAGTGAACCTTTGCAGAACCAAATCGACTTGATTTCCGAATTTAAAAGTTTTTGTTCACCTATAGAGGATGAGAAGGAGAATAAGCTGGTAGCTGATTTAAATCATTTGAATAGAGAGCAAGCTACAGGTTTATCTTCCATGATTAATACGTATTCATCTGTAAAGAAAATAGAAAGTCCAGTCGCTATGAAGATTATTTTGACAGATAATACACCAGTGTATACTACCCCTAGACGAGTACCTTATGTAGGTCAGTGCTTTATCCAAAATCAAGTTAGGCAGTGGTTAGAGGAAGGAATAATACAGCAGAGCACTTCAGAGTATGCTTCCCCTATAGTATTAGTACCGAAAAAAGATGGGTCTAAAAGAATGTGTTGCGATTACCGTAAGTTAAACCAGAAAATAGTTCAGGATAATTTTCCTATGCTATTGATTGACGATGTCCTAGAACGATTACAGAGCGCAAAGATTCTTACTACCTAAGATTTGGCTAATGGATTCTTTCATGTGCCAGTTTCACGCGAGTCTCGAAAGTTTACATCATTTGTTACCCACCAATATGATCAATATGAGATTTATACGTTCCGTTTGGCAGCTCCTGCAGTTTTTTGTCGATTCGTTAGTTCAGTTTTCAGAGATTTAATACAGAATGGTACTATTATCGTGTATATGGACGATATTATTGTGCCTGCAAAAGATGAGGAGACTAATATCCAGAAACTTGAGTTTGTGTTGAAACGCGCATCGGAATATGGTTTACGAATACGTTGGGACAATTGCCAGTTTTTAAAGAAAAAAGTGTCGTTCTTGAGATATCTAGTAGAAGAGGGAACTAAATACAAAACCTTCAGAGGAGAAAATACTAGCGGTGTCAACCTTTCCAATCCCTAATAATGTGAAGTTGGTTCAACGTTTTTTTGGATTAACTTCGATTAACTTCATATTTTCGAAGATTTGTGGCGGATTACGCATCGGAAGCTAGGCCGCTTACGAACTTGTTGCGGAAGAGCGTTAGGTTCAAACTGGGTGACGAAAAGCTTTTGGCAGTCGA
Organism: Bactrocera neohumeralis; assembly: GCF_024586455.1. NCBI lineage: Eukaryota > Metazoa > Arthropoda > Insecta > Diptera > Tephritidae > Bactrocera > Bactrocera neohumeralis. The sequence continues at coordinate 1,177,040 of NW_026089622.1, read as the reverse complement.
ACAACTAAAGTTAGCTTTGACAAGTGCGCCAGTACTTAAACTATACGATCCGCAGGCGGGGACCGAAGTACATTCAGATGCGAGCATGTATGGATATGGGGCGGTATTGTTGTAAAAAGACTCAACTGATCAACAGTATCATCCAGTACAATACATGAATCGTCGGACAACTCCACAGGAGGAAAAATATCATTCATACGAGCTAGAGGTTTTAGCTATCATAGAGGCTTTAAAAAAGTGGTGTATATATCTATTGGGTATACATTTAAAAATCATAACAGATTGTAACGCGTTCGCTCAAACGATGAAAAAGAGTGAGGTTCCTCTAAGGGTGTCGAGATGGGCTATTTTTCTTCAAGACTTTTCGTTTACTATCGAGCACCGATCCGGAACAAAAATGAGGCACGTAGATGCTTTGAGTCGAATTTCTTGCTTAATGACAGAGGACTCCATAAGACACCAGTTAAAAGTATCTCACAATTAGGTGACGAGTGGGTAAAAGCAATTCGCAAAGTACTTGAGAAAGGAGAATATATGGACTTTTTCGTGAAATATGATTTATTGTACAAAGACCCAGTATTAGAATTGCTAGTAGTAGTAGCAGGGATGGAGGAAGAAATTATTAGGTTAGCTCATAGAAAACGGCACTATGGTATAAAAAAACTGAAGACTGTCTGGAAAAAGCATTCTTTATTCCAAATTTGCGTTCCAAGGTGGAGAGAGTGGTTAAAAATTGTGTTGAGTGTACTATCAGTGAAAGCAAAATAAGTAAAAAAGAAGGGTTTCTTTCACCAATAGATAAAGAAAACACATCTTTAGCAATTTTTCACATTGTCCATGTAGGACCGATGGAATTAACCACAAAAAAATACAAACATATATTAGTTGTTGTCGACAGTTTCTCGAAGTTTCTTTGGTTGTTCCCGGTGAAGTCAACAGATAGTGCATCAGTTATTGGTTGTTTAGTAAAATTGTCGATTATATTTGGTAACCCGTGGAGAAGAATTTCAGACAGGGGAACTGCGTTCACGTCAGAAGCGTTCGCAGAGTATTGCAAAGGAAATGGTATTCAGCACTTACTTATAGCAACAGGCGTACCGGGAGGGAATGGAAATTATCACAAGAAAATCCATCTCAATGGTATAAGTTCGTAGGACGTGTTCAGCAAATTATTAATAGCACACCTCCTAGAAGTACAAAAATCACTGCGTTTAAAATTTTGACGGGGCTAGATATGCGCCGTAATGATGATTTAGAATTAAGAAAGTTATTACGAAATGAGACGGTAGAAGAAATTGATAGAGAAAGAGATAGTTTGAGAAAAGAAGCCCAGAGTAGCATTCAGAAACTGCAACAAGAAAATTGTAAGAACTATAATTCTAAGAGAAGACCTGAAATTTAATATAAAACAAATGACCTAGTCGCAATTAAGGGAACTCAATTCGGACCGGGGTTAAAGTTGAAATCTAAATTCTTGGGTCCTTATAAGGTGACTGCTACGCTTAAACATGGCAGGTACGAGGTAATGAAAATTGGAGACCACGAAGGACCGCAGAAATTAATCACAGTGTCGGAATACATGAAAAAATGGTGCGATTCATTCGGGGCGAATGAACCATCTGGACGGCCGAATGTGGGATCAGTAGACTCGACCGTACGGTCAACAAGATCTCGTACGAACAAAACGCGACCGTACCAAATATAGCAACCGTACCAATTACACAATTAACAACTCTGACTCGAACTAGATAGCCAACCCACGGACGCTGACAGGTCACACTTGAGTTCTGAGCTTAGCAGCATAGATAAAGAGATCCCCAACTCTCCTGTCACTGGAAATGTGAGAACCGCTCACCTACCGAACTTTGACAGTTGACTGGATTGGGTAGGTTTTGACGTTTTGCAATTGGAATGACTGGAACGGCCAGATTGAAATTATACCAAAAATATATGTGAAAGGAGGAATTTGTTGCCGCAGTTCAAGATCGCTAATAAAAATTTAAAACAATGAAAATCAAAGAAATGAAGAAATTTAAATATATTTCACGATACGTTTTGCATAGTAGAATTATATTTCAATTACAAATGATTAAACACATTTATTAATTGATAACTAACAGGCTTAATTCACCTTATTAAGTATTGAAAGATCAATAGTTTAATATACCATAAAATCATAAAATAGGATTTAAGTAGTTTCGCCATATATTAAAAGTCCAATATATAATAATTTGAAATCGTAAGAATTGTTGGGTGTTTTTATTAAAATGCCCAAAAATCATTTTTTGTTCGATCTGGCCATTATGGAAAATGTTATAAAAAACGCTTATTTTGAGGCGCTCTCCCACTGGAATAAGTTGGGCATCGCATTATCCCTGCTTAGCAGCGTGCGGTTGTTCCTTTTTGCTTTAAATACCATTTACTTACGTCTTTCAGTTTAAAAACATTTACTTGTATCTCTCAGTTTAAATATCCTTAATATACTTACTTGCGTCTTAGAACACCTACAATACGTCTACTTGTGAGTTTTGCTTCAAACATTTAAATTTAATAATAAAAATAATTACAGTGTGTAATTTGAAATAATTTGAATTTGAAATAAACATTTAAAAAAAGAAAAGGTACGTGTTTTAATAGTGGTGAACCCGCAGAAATTGGGTACTGAACCCACATATGTATATACATACACGCATACACTTATGTATATTTAGTTATTTAGGATATTTTGAAAAATAGTATATAAAGGTTTTGAAATTGAAAATAAAATCAGAATGGGCTATTTCTCAGCTTAGAAACGATCTTTAATTTTCCCCACCAGTGATAAGAATATAATTTAAGTTTAAAATTTGGTCCTACAAATCAAACATTTGGTCCTTCGAGCCTGTGTACATAAAATACAGGCAATTTCAAGGATTTGATCCTAACCAGCCAAGAAAGCTGTGAAACGTGTAAAAGTCCAATTATATATGTAAGTTATGGGTCGGCCTCCGTAAAATCGAAACACGCTATTTGAATTGCAAAGTCGAACTCGATTACTTTATTGAATAATTTTATTTTTATATAAAATTAGCTTAAACCTACATACATACATATGTACGAATTCTTACTTACTAGTACGTTATTATTATAACACTAGCTGACCCGGCGAACTTCGCACCGCCTAATTCTTGGAGGCATATTTAGTAAGTCACAAGCGCACGACACAATACTTTTTTAATTTTATTGAAATTTGCTGCTTTTAGATTTTTAGGAATATTAAAGAATTATAGTATAGATGCACAGCAAAGAGACGTTAACATTTCAAGTGACATTTTACCATAGACAATTTTTTTGAGTGAATACTGACAAATATTTACACTATAACTATCAAACTACATCTGTCGTTTTTTTTTTTGACGATGGCCATGGTTAGGAAAAGAAGAAGAACTACATCTGTCATCGAGAAAATAAAAAATTCAAACAACTATAATATAGTTATAGTGAAGCTATATATCCCTCAACTCCTTAAAATGCATTGTCCATTTTGTAAAAAGTGGATGGAACGGCAGAAAAAAAATAATAACTGTCCAGATTGTATTAAATTATTATTAAGATGCGACGAATGCTACAACATAATCGCTGTTACCTTCAGATTTTGTACCAAGTGTGGTAAGAATGTAGAACGAATAATA